>NW_026783046.1:0-55389 GCF_031769215.1 Ylistrum balloti
GCCTAATATTACCTTATCTAAACGGGCCTAATATTGTCTTATCTAAACGGGCTTAATATTACCTTATCTAAACGGGCCTAATATTGTCTTATCTAAAAAGGCCTAATATTGTCTTATCTAAACGGGCCTAATATTGTCTTATCTAAACGGGCCTAATATTACCTTATCTAAACGGACCTAATATTGTCTTATCTAAAGGGGCTTAATATTACCTTATCTAAACGGGCCTAATATTGTCTTATCTAAACGGGCCTAATATTGTCTTATCTAAACGGGCCTAATATTACCTTATCTAAACGGGCCTAATATTGTCTTATCTAAACGGGCCTAATATTGTCTTATCTAAACAGGCCTAATATTGTCTTATCTAAACGGGCCTAATATTGTCTTATCTAAACGGGCCTAATATTACCTTATCTAAACGGGCCTAATATTGTCTTATCTAAACGGGCCTAATATTGTCTTATCTAAACGGGCCTAATATTACCTTATCTAAACGGGGCCTAATATTGTCTTATCTAAACGGGCCTAATATTACCTTATCTAAACGGGGCCTAATATTGTCTTATCTAAACGGGCCTAATATTGTCTTATCTAAACGGGCCTAATATTACCTTATCTAAACGGGCCTAATATTGTCTTATCTAAACGGGCTTAATATTACCTTATCTAAACGGGCCTAATATTGTCTTATCTAAAAAGGCCTAATATTGTCTTATCTAAACGGGCCTAATATTGCCTTTTAATAACAGGCCTTATATTGTCTTATCTAAACGGGCCTAATATTGTCTTGTTTAACGGGCTTAATATTGTCTTATCTAAAAAGGCCTAATATTGCCTTGTCTAAACGGGCCTAATATTGTCTTATCTAAACGGGCCTAATGTTGTCTTATCAAAACAGGCCTAATATTGTCTTATCTAAACGGGCCTAATATTGTCTTATTTAACGGGCATAATATTGCCTTATCTAAACGGGCCTAATATTGCCTCATCTAAACGGGCCTAATATTGTCTTATCTAAACGGGCCTAATATTGTCTTATCTAAACGGGCCTAATATTGCCTTATCTAAACGGGCCTAATATTGTCTTATCTAAACGGGCCTATTATTACCTTATCTAAACGGGCCTAATATTGTCTTATCTAAACGGGCCTATTATTACCTTATCTAAACGGGCCTAATATTGCCTTTTCTAAACGGGCCTAATATTACCTTATCTAAACGGGCCTAATATTGTCTTATCTAAACGGGCCTAATATTGTCTTATCTAAACGGGCCTAATATTACCTTATCTAAACGGGGCCTAATATTGTCTTATCTAAACGGACCTGATATTACCTTATCTAAACGGGCCTAATATTGTCTTATCTAAAAAGGCCTAATATTGTCTTATCTAAACGGGCCTAATATTGTCTTATCTAAACGGGCCTAATATTACCTTATCTAAACGGGCCTAATATTGTCTTATCTAAACGGACCTAATATTACCTTATCTATAAGGGGCCTAATATTGTCTTATCTAAACGGGCCTAATATTGTCTTATCTAAAAAGGCCTAATATTGTCTTATCTAAACGGGCCTAATATTGCCTTATCTCAAAAGGCCTAATATTGTCTTATCTAAACGGGCCTAATATTGTCTTATCTAAACGGGCCTAATATTACCTTATCTAAACGGGCCTAATATTGTCTTATCTAAACGGGCTTAATATTACCTTATCTAAACGGGCCTAATATTGTCTTATCTAATATTGTCTTATCTAAACGGGCCTAATATTGTCTTATCTAAAAAGGCCTAATATTGTCTTATCTAAACGGGCCTAATATTGTCTTATCTAAACGGGCCTAATATTGTCTTATCTAAACGGGCCTAATATTGTCTTATCTAAAAAGGCCTAATATTGTCTTATCTAAACGGGCCTAATATCTATCTAAACGGGCCTAATATTACCTTATCTAAACGGGCCTAATATTACCTTATCTAAACGGGCCTAATAATATTACGGGCCTAATATTACCTTATCTAAACGGGCCTAATATTGTCTTATCTAAAAAGGCCTAATATTGTCTTATCTAAACGGGCCTAATATTGCCTTTTCTAAAAAGGCCTAATATTGTCTTATCTAAACGGGCCTAATATTGTCTTATCTAAAAAGGCCTAATATTGTCTTATCTAAACGGGCCTAATATTGTCTTATCTAAACGGGCCTAATATTACCTTATCTAAACGGGCCTAATATTACCTTATCTAAACGGGCCTAATATTGTCTTATCTAAACGGGCCTAATATTACCTTATCTAAACGGGGCCTAATATTGTCTTATCTAAACGGACCTAATATTACCTTATCTAAACGGACCTAATATTACCTTATCTAAACGGGCCTAATATTACCTTATCTAAACGGGGCCTAATATTGTCTCATCTAAACGGGCCTAATATTACCTTATCTAAACGGGGCCTAATATTGTCTTATCTAAACGGGCCTAATATTGTCTTATCTAAACGGGCCTAATGTTGTCTTATCAAAACAGACCTAATATTACCTTATCTAAACGGGGCTTAATATGTATTTTATACATCCGTCAAATGACAGGACATATTATGGTATTCTCGTCTTCCATCCGTCCATCTTCCGTCCGTATGTCCCTCTGTTCGTAAACATTTCAATGTCCCAGCGATTTTGGAATTTATTAAGCCTTAACAGATTTCTTTTAACTTTCATTGCAAGCTTAAGTACAATCAAAGCTAGATTGAGTTGGATTTCCATGATTTTTGATCCACAATTTTTAGAGTTACGGCCCATTAATGTCTGTAACCTTTTCAATGTCGGTGCAATAACTTTGCAAAGTATTACGCAATTACCATTGAAACAAATGCAATATATTATATACAGCATAAATAGTGTAGGTGATAGTCAGACAAAATCACAGGCGTATTTCGTGACCTGAAACAGGCTCTTGTTTTTTTTTTTTTTTTCGTGTGACAAATTAAAATGATTGTTCAATATATGAATATTGTCAGCATTCCATTATACCTTCATAGATCCCTATTAGGATAAACTGACGGGACAGAGCTTGTTTGTTACACTATCAGAATAATGTAAATCACTCATACTGGTGGAGGAATTACAGTGATTCTAGCATTAAGTTGTATGGTTGCCAATTTATTTGCAGATAAGTCAATACCATTATTACTATTGCAGCCATGGTCTTTTGATGGCGTCGTTAACTTCACCTTGTCAGAATATCCTAATGGGGCAATATTTTGTACATCATGTGAGAAAAAAAGGCATATTTACAAAATTAATAACCAGAAGTAGCAAAATCACAGGGACTTTTCGAAATTATTTTTATTATCTTAATTATCTAGACAAGCCATTGTGGCTACATATAAATATGCAAGTGTTTCTGACATCGTTTTAAATAAAAAAATAGTTGTGGAGTGATGGCTTTTGATAATGGATATATGTATATCTAGTTTTGATATATGCTTTATTTGACAAGGAATGTCAATTTATTGTTGTTAATAAAGTTACTGTTTCAATTTTGTTGTCATTGGTCCGTTTTTCCTTGGCCCGGAACTATTTCTGAAGGCGTCTATTTGCATCAACACTGCATCGTCATGCCGGTAATTACGGGCTTAAAATATATTTTCTGTTGACCAATTTCATTTGACAGATGGGATTAAATCCCTAATGCGTCATATCGAGCGTAATAGCTTATTGGGTAAATATTTATAGCAACCTATATTGAACTTGGGGAAACCCGTTCGTCCGCCATGGTGTTTCACGTTGTAATAGCAGCAAGCTGCAAGATGAACTCGAGTAATTTTACGGATGTTTCCTTTGATTGCTTTTCATTATAACTACTGGAGCATGCATAAAACATCCTTGTGTCGTTGTCACGAAATGTAATAGATGTAGCAACAACCATTTGTACCTTAACTTTAATAAAAACATGCCAAATGTCGTATCTTTCTAATGGGAAGCCTGTTACGACGGAGATGTGAAGGGGACGTAACTCTTGGCGAACGACTACTATGTTCTGATATGATCTATTAAATTCATCAATTCCGCCAGATTATCATCTGGTACAACATAATCATCATAACAATTTGTCCTGGCATTAAAATCACCTACAAGCATAATCTTGGTATCATTCTTCATCAAACTAATCATTTCATTTTGAATTTCTGAAAATGCTTCATCAGAGGCATATTTGGATGCTTCCGGTGGGATATAAATACAGCCTAGCAGTAAGGCGGGAGAATTACGACATACCCGTATCTCTACCCACTGAACAAACTCAGATAACGTTTGGGGAAATATTAGTAATGACTTATACTTGTCTTTATAGATAATAATTATTCCTCCCGACTTATTTTTGACCTTTGACCTGTTCTTGATTACGTAGTCATACCCTGGTGGTAAATCGATAATGTCAAAATCGTCAGTCTTTGTTTCGACTAACACAGTGACGTCATGTGACGTTATGATGTCATTAAATTCAGGTAGAAGAAGTTTGGATCTTAGGCCACATACATTGAAGAAGGTAACTTTCAGGTCCGGTACTGACGTACCTCTTGTCGCGTGGTCCTAGATACGATCCCTCTGATCAGGAGGTGCCCCGTTTGACGGATATATGGGAGGATTGCCTCTATAGGGTTCCCCATTGACATATAACGTGTCATAGTTTATTACAGCTTTGTTGTGGTGACGTTTCTGTTCTGTCATAATCGGATACAGGGCCCCCCGCCGGCGCGCTATTTCCGGAGGGAATTGTCTCTGTACGGTAATGTCCGGTTTATCACGCAGTTTCACAGGTACCGATTTCAAGACTCGCTCCAGATCACTATAATGACCGAACTTGGCAATGATACCACATGGTTTTCCGTCATTTCTAGGTTTCAGACGGTGCACATTGTCAAAGGGGATATTCCCAGCATCAGCAACCTCAAGCGTATCACGTATGAAGTCCTTAAGAGTATTTGCGGTGTTTTCTGCATGACCATTATCAGGAATTCCCCAGAATAACAAGTTATATTTCATCGTATGTGTTTGTAGCTTCAGAAAGTTTTCATTGAGATCATAATTTTCTTTGATAAGATGTTCATTTTTTTCTCTAAGTTAGAGACACGTGCTTCTAAATTATGATGGTGGTCCTCTTGCTTGATGTTAATAATTTTGTTTTTGCTCCGCAATTTGTTTTACTTCAGTTATTTCATTTTGAAGTTTCCTGATACAAATTTTTTCGTTTATCTGGTCAAGTAGGCCCAGTTTCGGTAGGATTTGGTCTAGCTGTGCCAGCCTTCCCTGTAGGTCATTGAATAGGTGCATCATTGACGGGGGATACGGAGGAGGCGGCGGCAAAGGATGAGGAGGTTGTGTAGGGGACATACTTGTGTGTTGTCCTTATAGTAGTGGGCCGTCACGGCTTATTGGTGTATACAGCTCACTCTGAGACACCAATACCCGGTAATGTACCCGTATCGAGACTCGTAAAGTCTCGATACGGGTACATTACCGGGTATTGGTGTCGATACGTCCTGACCGGTATATACATCAAAATATCTTTCATTTGAATTACTTGAAATGTTCTGTTGACCACACTGCCCGTAAAGCGAACCATGAGCGTCCGTAATTACTGCAGACATAGGGGTAGGAGTAGGGGTACATGTAGCCATCTGTTGAACGTGTACTTTCTCTGGTGGAATTACACCTGTGGATGAGTTTTTACCTTTGCGTTTGTTTCCCATAATAACTCTAGATTTCCCTTCTCTAGGATGTTTAGAGAGGTATTAAGCATGTTCTGTCCAAATGTCACATAATAGGGATCCAAAGAATACAATTAATACCAGAAAATATCGGAGCACGTACCTGAAACGTCCATATTACATGCCTGTCATGCGCATGAACAGAAAGCAAATATTTCATATTGAGAAGATCAGTTCAGTAACTCAAAACTCAAAAAACAATAGAACACAGGTACGTATAACAACAACTCACTTTATTCGTCAATCTTACCTGTAGATAATTTACCTGGACACGGGGGTCGATACAGGACAAACGGCTGACTTCACTCAGGTGTGACGACTGCCCGCGGCCACTACGTTACATGGTTATTAATTAGCACTGATATTCACCTGAGCGGACCCAAAAGCTGCTACGTTATAGACATTAATTCGTTATGTGAAATTCGTTATATATTTTGATTTTACTATTAAATGAAAGGACGATTGACGGGGAATGAAAAACACTAAGTTATAACCATTTCTTCGTTGTAAGCGTGTTCGTTAAAAACGTGTTTTACTGTTGTCATGATCACGATATTATACAATACTGGCAGCTACAGTTATGAAAGGACGTATAATGGTAATACAGTTTTCCTAAATTTTTATCGATCTGCGAACAATTTTCCATATCTTTTTACGCTCTAAGATGGTGTTGTCACAATAAAAGTATCTTGCAATATGACAGTTTTATAATCGATGTAATGTTTCACTGTGTTGTGCAGGGCTATTAGTAAAGCATGGACATAGACAAGTCCGTGGTGAAAATAGTGGAAACTCCAATCCAAGATTCTAAAAGTTATATATATATATATATCCAGTAGCATATGATGAAAGCAAAATGAACGCTAAAACAGCAAGAAAGTATGTAACACATTGTTTGCTAGCACGCGTAAGGAAAGTGAAAAATATAGCACAATAGCACAGGGTAAAAAAACGTAGCAGGGTTCACGCCAGCGTCGGTAATACCGCATTTTGTGAAAATAAAATAAAACCTGAGATGAAATATTACATTTCGCGATTTCAGACCACCAGCAATTATTTTGTAAACTTGTATTCAAAGTAAGTCGGGAATATATATTATTTATGTAACATAGGTAAAACTGGCCGTTTGGTAAAACTGGCCGTTTATCGCCTTATTCAGTTAATTCACTATCCAATTAACCAATCAGCGTCTTGTCGTGGCCACTAACCCCGACTGGGTTGTTACCAGTAGCATACGTACTTTTCATACAATATAGATTAGGGCATTTGTGACTTAACATAGACGACTATAAAAAGATTTAGCAATAGCAACATTTACCGACCGTGATAAATTTGACATTTAACACACACTGTGTTTAGGTTAAAACGTTTTTTAGTTTTGAAACATAATCTGGAAAAATTAAAAAAAAATTAAAAATCGCAAAAAAAATATGTATATATATCATGCCTTTAGCTGTACGGATGTTTGACATGAAGATGTAGAAGTGCAGTTAACAAATTAGAAGATGAAGTTATTTTAATACTTCTTAACATTTATTGACCTACAGACTGTATGCCTAACTTTGACCTGGGACTAAGATATAGATCGAAGTCTGCGGTATGATTAACCGCTTGAATCATCATCACCACAATTGCATCGTAAAATTCAGATTGTTATTGTCAAATAACAAACATTACGTCTTAGGCTTTTTATGGTGTGTGCGGGAACATTTGAGTACACTATGCATGATAATCTCTTTGTACATATAACCATGATAGTGACATAAGACCATATAATCTAATCACGTATTTCCATACACAGTTTGACTTTTTTTTCTTGAATTGAAGATTTAATCATGGAAAACGAAAAACAAGTTTCTATACAGCATATGGTTGTATATTGTTATATAGAAGTATGAATTGAGAGAAGTCTGTATCACCTATCAGTCTTTCACGCAGCTTAACCTATTCAAGTATTCGTATATGGTTGTTAACTAAACACTCGTTAATGTTTGTTCGAGAAAGCACCAACCATCAAAAAATCGTTAAATGCACAATAAAAGTTGTATTTTTGTAAAGTATTCAGCAATGTCAGGAACAAAACCTCTGCCTAAGAGGACAGATTAAATTCAAGCAGACTTTAAAAAAAAAGCTCACGTGTTAAACAGCGAAATTCCATCGTACATATTCTATCAAAAAATTACATTTTCTTTACATCGATATATGCTTCAACTGAAAACCAACCGATAAGGTATGTACATACATCTGTTCTTATATTTAGATTAAAACCTTGGATTGATTTTACAATGTAGTTTTGAGCTTTTTCTTACCTGTAAATTTCATTTTGTTTCAATTGACACAGTTCACATTCATACTGTGCTGACGGGAATACTTTGCACTTGACAATTTTTGCAATAGCAATAGGATTAAGGGCACATGGCTGTGCTCCTGAACGGATTAAAGACACAACTCCGTACTCTGCTTCAGAACATGCACGTTCTGGGCGTTCATCATTGTTATTGCCACTGTTCAATAAGACGGCAACACACGTGACACTTCCAGCAAAAGGTAGTTACTTTCTATATAAAATGACACCATTATGTAGGGGGGAAATTTAATCTCAATTTCTTACTGCATAACGCGCAAACAGAGAGTAGATACTGTTTACTATTGATGTGATTGCTGACAAGACAAAGGTCTTTGGCTTACGTGAGTGCTTACACGCGAGGATAAAACTGCTAGCACTTTTCGCTAAATTCAACTCCTTTTAATAAATCATTAATAAAGACTTAATACAAACTCGCGGATGAAGATTAACATTATAAACTTCCTCGTCTCATAATTATAATGACTTAAAACCTTTAAGCACAATATTGCTGGAAAATTGATAATGCATTTGTTATTAGGTATTGATGGATACACTATGGAATTTTATAAATTTTTTGGAGTAGTCATCATGTTTTGATACGTTCTTAAAACTAGGCAAATCTTTTTAAATGTTGATTATAAAATTGCATCATCTGTTATTTCAAATAGATTTTAAAAATGTATAAGATACTCTTATTAGTGATACACATAAAGGTTTCATAAAAGGAAGAGATATTGGAGAAGGTACTAGATTAATTGCAGAATTACTAGAAAACACAGAAAAATATTCCTGGACTTCTTTTATTGATAGATTTTGAAAAAAAAGCCTTTGACTCTTTAAAATTTAATTGAATTTTTGATTCTCTACATTTTGTTGGTTTTGGACCTTCAATTATTCAATGGATTAAATCCTTTTATGAAAATAGCTCGTGTTGTATTATAAATAATGGTTGCTGTTCAGATTTTTTATATTCAACGTGGGGTGAGACAGGGCGACCCTTTGAGTCCTTATATTTTTATTTTATGCGTAGAACTACTTAGTTCAGCTTTAAAAATCAATCCAAATATAAACAGTAATACTATTAACTATTCATAATATTTGATAAACCAATTTGCAGATGACACATCCTTTACATTATCTGATGACCCAATTTTTCTTGAAACAGCCTTCAATAAGCCTTAAATATTTTGGAAGATTTTGCAAAAGTATCTGGTCTTAAAACAAATTTTGAAAAAAACCTAAGCGGTATGGATTGGGGCAAGACGGGGTTGTGGGTTGGAACTTTTACCTGAAAGAAATTTGTTATGGAATTATCAGGGTATCTTTAAACTACTCGGTATCAAATATAACTTTCAGAAAACAAATATATTTGAAGATAACTCACAGCGAAAAACTAGAAACAGTCAAAAATATTAAAACAATTGGTCTTTTAGAATTTTTTCTTACATAGGAAGAGTAACTATTATCAGAAGTCTAGCGATGCCTATTTTTATCCAGACACTGTACTTTCTGATCCTCATTCATATATTAATATCGAATTACAGAAATGTTTATTTTAATTTTTTGTGGGATGGAAAGCCAGATAAAATAAAGAGAAATATAAGGTATAGTGATTATGGAAATGGAGGACTTCGTTTACCGCATGTTTTGACTTTTTGTCATGCACTGAAGATGTCTTGGATAAAGCGAATTGATCCCTCAAACCATGCAGTCTGGTAAAACATTTTAGACAAATTATAGTGTGTTTGAGGGAATGACATCTTTAAAATGACCAAAGCAGGATTAACAGAGTTAGAAAAAAATGTAATACTTTTTGGAGGGAAGTGTTTACAGTTCGGACTTCTATGCATGTGTTCCCCACGACCCCCGAAGATGTGATATCTCAGCCTATTTTTTCTAAATAATATATTAAAAGAGACAACAGATGTTTCTTTTATGAACATTGGTGCAAAAGAAGGCATATTTTTTATTTCGGATTTATTGGAACACAACCAATTTATATCTGATGAAATTTTTTCACCAAAATATAATGATGATATAAATGTGATAGATTATTATGGCATTGGAAGATAATCCTACAAAATATAAATGTCCACATACCTATCACTCAGTTTGAATCAATCAACTGTCGTAGCACATGTGATAAAGCCACAAAATATTTTTATTATACTCTTATCACAGCATTTGCATACAAGTGAAGAAACTTGGGAATTGATTAACCTTACACCAAGGGAGGTAACTGATGATACAAAATTGATTAATTTTCAGTATAAAATAGTACACAGTGTATGCTCATGAAATGTGAACTCTCAGAAACTGAGAAATACACTTTTTGCACAGATGAAAAGGAAACCATCATCCATTTATTTTGGGAATGCAGTGTGGTTAAAACATTTTGGCTTCTTTTTTGACAGAAATGCTGGAAAACAAATACCAAAATCTTTATATTTGGTGTATTAGACATATGAAATTAACTTTCTATTGTTTCTTATGAGATGCTATATGCATACATGTGAATTTAAAAAATATGTCTCCTATACTTTCTGACTGTAAAATATACATGAAATATTACAACACGATAGCAGATATGGGACTCTATACATATCACTATAAGAAACAAGAAAAGATAAAGAGCAAGTGGATTTTTATTAATCAGCTCTCCAATTAAATTTGCCAATTGCATGGTACATGTATGTCAAGTATATATGGAAGGTGTATATTCTATTGGTATCACGGTCCATACAGTTGAAGTGTTTAAATTTCAGAACAGTGGCTGGAAGAAAAAAAAGCAAACGGGAAAGGGATCTGCACTCCACATTTATGTCCTGGAATTTTACTTTACAGTTTAGATTTCTTGTTGGTTGCTGGAATACGATTTAAAAAAAGAGATGTCTTGATTTTGAAAGTAATTTGTCGATATTGAATTATATGATCTTATTAAAAGCAACTTAAAATATCTAACACTATTTATTGCTATCAACACTAGTACTTCAAGGATTAAGTTAAAAGAGCTTTCAGAGAGATTGGAAATACTATAATGACCCTGTGCGAGCCATGGATAGTTATTTGTACATTACAATATAATTACATGTATAATTAATATTATGTTGTAGAATGAAAAACAGTATAGTATTAATGTAAGTTAAATTTAGATGTATGTGATTATGAAGTAAAACTTGAATAAAAAAGGAAAAAAATGATATCTAGCAACAATTTAACTGGAGTTGAAAGAGAAGGCTGAACAGATATTTTTAAACGAATACCTTATTATTCAAATATTTATGAATGAAAAGCCTCGGCTTGGCTAAGGAAAAATAGATATCATGGGAATAGATTCGTCACACAATATAAAATAAAACCCTTTGAATGAATCAATTACGATTTCACGTTTGAGTCCTTCATTCAAATTTCCACTCCCTCAAAATTGCAAATATTGCTGCTAATACAAACAGATATTAACAAATAAGTATATGTTATGAATTGATTTAGAGCTATTGATATTAAAACCATATTTCAAAAGAATTTTAGTTTTTGTATCTTCTCTCTTTTGCGAGTATTGTAACATTCAGTTGGGTTTAAATCGATAAAATGCTGATATTTTAGCATATCCAATCCTTGTTTTACATAGCGCCACCTGGTCATATCTGAATACGCCCACACACGCCAGCTCTTTTACGAAGACTTTTATCTTGTGAGTTTGACATTTTCACTAGAGAAACCATTTAGCTCCCAAACAGCGGACACAGTGTAAGCGGTTAACCGATGCTAGTGCTGATATGATTTTGGTATCCAAATGTAAGTATTCTTTCCATTTCTGTGTGTTACTTTGTTAATTAAATATAAGCGAGGGAGAACATATTGATATAGCAGGACTGTGTTGTGTTTATAATATACAAGATATTAGTGGTAGGGTGGAGCTTTTCTTCCTGTTGATAAGCTGCTCTGTTTGTTTACTAAGATGTGTCACATGTGCAGGGCGCAGTTGAGTTACGTAGTTTAAGCTGTAAATAGTCGGCACTAATGTAATGACCTTGTATTGTTATATCTGTATATCTTCATTATGTTCTGTTAATGAATAGTTGTATCTATTGGAACACCTTGTTGAGTTATTGGATAAATCTGTGCTACCGCTACATCCTTTTGGTCGACTCTGAATTTAAAAGTCCTGTAGCCTTGAAAGACAGGTCAACAGGGGACTGTTGTGGCGGCTGGTGACTCGCGTACCGAGGACAAAAATCGTTACACTCACGATTGCTGTTCCTACCGGCTGTTGCCTTCTCTGGACCTACGTGTGTGTGTGTGTGTATCCGGAGTCTACGTGTCGATGCATGATTAGCTCCCCTATTACGTATGCAAGTCATTTAACAATTTCCATAATTTTTGTCCTTCAACTCCACAAGCGTAAATACTGAATGTATATAGACCGCGGTGTTGATATACAATCCGGTAACAAAACACTCCTAATAAAATGTTCAAGTAAAAAAGGTACAGTAACCCTACCCTAACTTGGAGTCCTCGCAACGCATAAAAAATCGTGCCAAAACACTCATAATAAAAGTACACGTTGCATTACACATGATCAGAAATCGCTCAAACGTTTTCTTTTTTTAGGTGTGACCAACGTAATTAGCTCTAACAACAATTTTTTTTACATTAAGTCGACAGTCTTTAAAGAATTCCGTATCCTGAATCTAATTGTCGTTTCTGTTTCCGTGACTGCTCCATCATAACCGACAATGCCGAGTGCTCCGTTTTCCATGTTTGTCAACTTACAATGTTTTTTATCTATTCAGGTCGCTTTGGCGAAGGTAAGACACCATACTTATTTGCATTCTATTATGTTCACTAACAGCAATTAAGCATATGTACATAGATGAAAAAGTTGAAAATGTACTTACTTTTTTGGGGTGTGGGGTATTGTGGGTGGTTGGTAATTTATAGAGAATTTTTGCATGGCGCAGCTACAGAAGTTCAAAGTTACTCAACAAATCAAGAAGTATATTTTTGTTGAATATCTCCTCTACAACTAGTTGTTGAGAAATCCTTCAGAAAGGACACATTAAGTCACAGCAGTCCAAGTAAATACAGGTACATTTGAAATAAATAGGTTCCAAAATGGCTGTGCCATGTGTCATAAATGTAGTTCCAGTGTGGTTTATTTTTAAAATAGGTAAATATACCGTTGAACAGAGGTATGGAGACAGAGTGAGAAAAAGGGAGATGACTCTATACTAAACACATTTTGAAAAAGCAATTTGGATGGATATGTACTTTCCACAATATTCAATTTAGAAATATGGTTCCCAAAACATGAGATGTTTTGATATTTTAGGAAGACATATTAAGAAAAAGTTAAGAGTTTATAACTAACATTAAGTGTTGGTATTGCATGGATCACAGCAGTTAGTTAGCCCATTCCTGGTAATAAGCCCATCCATGTCTTTTTCAGACGTTTAAAATTGTTCCTATATAAACGTCATCACTGAAACAAGCCCCTCCCCCAACAATACACACTGGCCCCCTAGGCTTATTACAGGGTAACAACAGGGGCCTATACAACACATTAACATTAATCATCATTTATTAATTGAGCCGGCCTCACTCACGTTATCACTACCATGTATCATATATTTTCCTAAAACTACTGTAGGTGATGTCATGTGTGATCACACAACTAGTAATTTTCAAAGTGGAGCTTTTCCTCATGGTCTTGCAACTAGATCTACAATCACTACCCTTAAAGAGACAGAGATTTAAAGGTTTTGGTAAACATTTCAGCTTTACCATTTTACAAGTCTGCCTTGTGAATGTGAAAAGGTTTCAGTGCACGTTGTATGTTTGGCTATTGGATAATGACATGGCTGAAATCCATATATTGTTATCATACTTAATTTGGTACACTCACATAGTAGAGACAGTCATATGAAAATGGCGTATTTTTAAAAAAAAAATGTACATACCATTATATATGTCAATAAACGTCAGTGCACCAGTGTCAAGATCTTGCTATTGTTCAGTTATTGGGGGACGAGTTGGGGATCAAATTCATAATTATTGCAATAATTATCAAACTAAAATTTTTTTTTTTTATTTTTTTTCTCTTAACTGTCATTTGATGATATATTTTAAAACCTTCATTAGAAAAAAATGACCAAAACATATGCCATTGTTGAAAAGTAGGTCATGGTAATTAAGTGCCCTAATTACTAATTAAGTCACACTTGAGCACCGTTTTTTGTCTTAATGCATCTATAAACAATACAGTTCTTCGGAATTTCTAAAATAAGTTTTTTTGTTGTTTTTTTCAGGCAACAATATCCAATGATATTGATATTTGTGGTGCAATCCATTGATTTAAACATATTTTATTTGTACAAAGTATACAAGCAGGATTGGGCACAAGTTTTCTAACTTATATAAAGCCCTTTCCTATAAAATTTTACACAATACGTATTAGCAAGACAAGACGACATGTTTAAATACAATTATAATATACGAAAGAAAGAAAACGAGAGAGAGAGAGAGAGAGAGAGAGAGAGAGAGAGAGAGAGAGAGAGAGAGAGAGAGAGAGAGAGAGAGAGAGAGTTTAAATAACTTCATGTAGAGCGGTCTCTCCTGATACAAACAACACAAGTAAAAATACAAAACGCTTTTCATAACTTTCAAACTTCTCTACAGTTCATCACATCCCGTGCGAATATCGCTTTCTCCTGGCATCCGGGTCCTTCAGAAAAAAAAACGTCACCACTTGTGTCGGAGCAAGGAGAGACCAAATATTTTACATTTATCACGGAAGGAGATAGAGGGAGGTAGATAGAGAGATAAAGATCAAAATCTGTTTGAATTAAGTATATATTGCTGAGTGATTTGACATATTTTTACATTATCTTCATATGAGTAGATAATACTACCATGTAGGAGTAACTGCAGGTCTAGAGGGATAAAATTATTTAGTTCTCGGTACAGAATGGCTCTCTGGTCCGAATAAATATTACAAACAAAAAAATAGTGGTAAGTATCTTCAACAGGGTGTCCACATTGACAGAAACGATGATCTATTAGATTGGATCTGAAAAGATCATTATTTAAGGTACTGGATTTATTTCTTAACCTAGCGTGTAGTATATTAGCCTTACGACTACCAAGCAAATAATAATATGGAACTAGTATAGTGGGTCGAAGAGAATGTTTAAAGATAGAATAAGAAACGCTTTGTCTAAGTTCAAGTTCAAGTTGGTTCCAAAGTTGGATAGTGGACGGAAAGAAAGATAAGTTTGTTAGTTGTAGTCTGAAATTTAGTAAAGAATAATTTTGTGCATTACGGAGGTTATATTGTGAATTTTCAGATACTAAAGGGGGCAATAGAGTAGACAGATAATTTGGAGTGAGATTATTAACTATTTTGTAGAAAAGCTGTAGTTTTCTTCTAGTGCGTCTTTCTGATAATGGTTCTAGACCACTCTCAGAATACAGTGATTCTCTACTGGTATAAGAGGGTAAACCAGTGATAATTCTGATAGATTCTAACTGAAGTTTTTCTAGTTTGTCTGCATCGCTGAGAGAACACCCATCCCAAACTTCACAACAGTATTCTAATAATGGAAGTATATAAGCCTTATAGATTTTGACTAAAGTTTGTCTATTTAACATGTATTTTAATTTACGTAGGATACTTACCTGTTTAGATGCATCTTTACAAATGTTTTCTATATGTTTACCCCATTTACAATTCTCATCTAAAGTTACACCTAGATGTTTATGATGTTCAACAAAATCGACACTCACATTATTAAATTTAATATCTATGACATGATCATGCTCTATGTTTGAAATAAGTAAGGCTTCCGTTTTTAGGGGATTAAATTTTACAAGCCACTTTTCTGCCCAATGTTGAATTTTAGCTAGGTCGTTATTAATTTTGGTTTCAATGTCCAAAAGGGAAGTACCGGAACATAATAATGAAGTATCATCGGCAAACAGTTTAGAAAGACTTTCAAGGTTATCAGCTATATCATTTATATACAAAATAAAGAGTAAGGGGCCTAATACTGAACCTTGTGGAACACCTGAACTTGTAGATTTAACGGAAGACTTACTATTTCCTACACAAACTTGCTGTTTTCTGTTACTGACATAGTTGTTCAGCCAAACTAAAAGTTTTCCACATATACCATGATTTTCTAATTTCACATTCAGTCCCTTGTGCCATACCCTGTCGAACGCCTTAGAAATATCACAGAAAACTAAACATGTTGACTCAAAATTTTCCATATTTTCACATAATGTATGATAAATTTCAATAATTTGATGAACAGTAGAATGACCAGGCTGGAAACCTGACTGGTATTTAAAAATCAAAGAATTATTAAGTAAAAAGTTATTTAGATATTTTACAACCAAACGTTCAAAAACTTTGCCAAGAGTACTGAGAAGAGCTATTGGTCTATAATTAGAAGACTCATTTTTATTCCCTTTTTTGTATAATGGCATAATTAAAGCTAGTTTCCATTGTGACGGAAAGATACCAGTATCCAAGGAAGATCTAAAAATTAGAGATAATGGATATGCTATCGACTCTGCAGTATTTTTTAACATAATGTGACTTATTGTATCACTGCCAACAGCTTTATTAACATGTAAAGATTTTAGAATGTCAGTAATGTCGTCTAATTGAAATGGTATATCTGATAGAGTAGCGTCCGTCCGTAGCTCTATTTCAGGTATGTCAACGTCAGTATCGTCAATGGTAGAAATGGAAACAAAGTAATCATTTAGAATATTGGCTTTACCTTCATCTGTCATTTCAAGATTTCCAAAATTGCTAATAAGGGGAGGTATGTTATTTGTTGAGTCAGATGTTTTTAGAAGTCTGCGGACAATTTTCCAAAAATTTCTGGGGTTCGAGTCAGAATAACGATCTAAAATACCATTTATGTCCGCATAGAAATTTTCTTTAGTACGTTTCTTTAAATTATTAACATGATTACGTTATTTCCGGAAGTTAGTCAGATTGCCTGGAGTGCGGTTAGTTTTAAATTTTTTTAGTAATCTGTTTCTTTTCCTAATTTCACGTCGTAATTCCGAATTGAACCAGGGCTTGTCGTTAGGTCGGATAGTAACAGTTTTTGTCGGTATGCATTCCCTGGCAATGTCTAGGTATCTGTTTGTAAATGATTCACACATATCATCCGGGGAATGCGACGTCGTAAATAAATCTAACCAGTCAGTGTCGTTTAGTTTGTCATTAAAAAGTTCAAAATTTGCTTCTCTATAACAAGTAATTTTGCGTTCATATGCCCTTTTAACAGCAGTCTCAACAGTCAGTTCAACAGATGTCGCTTTATGGTCAGAAAGGCCGTTATCTATGTCAATTACGTCAGAAAAATTAGAAATACACGTGTCGGAGAGAAAAATTGGGTCAAGTAGTGTAGCAGTCGTGCGTCCAATGCGTGTCGGGCTGTCTATAACGTTGGTCAGGTGAAAAGAGTGAACAATGTCAGTAAGTGCATGTGTGTTTTCTATGGTCAGGAGATCAACGTTAATGTCACCAACAACAACTATATGCGTAGTTTCATGAAAAGCGGATTCTAGAGAAAGTCGAAAGTGATTCCAAAAGGCGTGTGAGATATTCGGAGGTCTATATAAAGTACACAACAAGTATTTCTTCCTTGGAAACTGGATCTCCGTCCAAATAACTTCACCCACCCGAAATTCTAAATCAGCTCTACGACGGGTGCACAAGAGCCTGGATGTGTATACAGCTATACCCCCACCCGGAGATCCCCTATCCTTACGGTATAATTCATAACCATCTAAGAGTACGTCACCATCCGCTATAGATGTATCAAGGTGAGTCTCAGTGACACAGACAATATCAAAATCAGATGTCAAATTTTCTAATTGAGATAATTTATTCCTCAAACTACGGATGTTAAGGTGAAAGATAGATACATCGTTATTTTCAGAGGGGCCAGGGTTAGGATGGATATCATTACAGACTAGTAGAAGGAGATGCAGTATTATCAGGAAACATGAATTATCAGTTATACAAGAAAGAAGGACATGAATGAAACAGCACGATCTTGTTAAGATAAATATCACTCTAAACCTGAAGTCATTAAAACACTTAAACATATTTATATAGATGAAAAAATTTTGTGAAATAGGTATACCGGTGATACGAAGATAGAAACAACCGACAGCCGCCCGATACTGGGCTAGATCATTACCCTTGATCATCAAACAATAACTTAAACATCGAGAGGCCATCGGTCAAATAAACCACAGTTAAATTAAACATGTAATTGTCAAAACACTCAGTCTTAAGGGATGATATATTTAGGTCGTGACAGGAAAGGTGAAAGGTGAGAAAGAAGAAAATATAGAGAAAGGACACATAAACAAAACACCTAAGTATTCTTATGTGGAATGTCATAATAGGATTGATGGAGAGGGAAAATAGAAAATGGTGAAGTACCTAGATTTGTTATTGAATAATTCTATAAAACAATATGAAAATTCTTTAGTCACTAAGTGAATATAGCTTTCTTTAAAATGAATTTCTATGTACAATAATATGATTCCATCTAGACATGAAAATATTACAGAAAGTGGAAATATTACCAGACTTGCACACAGACACACTTACACGAAACCACACACACATGCATACCCTATACACTGATAAGGACAATTTACAGAAGTATTCATACAGGCACACAAGTAAAAATACACATGTAAAAAATAAACACATACAGCAACAGGAACTATGTACAAAAATATGCAAATTCATTGCATAGATCAAAATGACAATACATGTACAAAAATATCTTATCGGTATACTACACACTATATGTCGATAAACATATAAATTACTGTGTAACCAAGTAAATACCTGGTGTTTTAACACACAATTACAATGCAGCCATGTAAATACCTAATGTATAAACATATAATTACTGTTTAACCAATAAATACTTGATGTATAAACATGTAACTACTATGTAACCATGTAAATATCTGATATAAGAAAACATGTAATTACTCTGTAATAACTAATATTTAAACATGTCATTACTATTAGAGCCATGTAAATACCTGATGTATAAATATGTGATTACTGTGTAACTGTGTTATCATATGAGTACCTCCTATATCAGCATCTTATTACTGGATAACCATGTAAATATTGGATGAATAAACATGAAATTACTGTAAAACTATTTGATATAACATAAATCAACTTGCAATTACTGGATGACAAATTAATTACCTGATGTTTCAACATGTAATTACTGTTTAAATATCCAAATACATCTTGTAACAATATGAAATTAATGTATAACCATTCAAATACCTGATGTATTAACATGCAGTTGCTGTGTAACCATGTAAATACCTGATAAATAAACATGTAATTACTGATTAAACATCTAAACTCATCTTGTAAAAACATGAAACTTATATATGACCATTTAAATACCTGATATAACAACATGTGATTTCTGTGAACCATGTAAATACCTGATATATTCACTTGTAATTAATGATTAAACATCTAAACTCATCTTGTAAAAACATGAAACTTATATATGACCATTTAAATACCTGATATAACAACATGTAATTACCGTGAACCATGTAAATACCCTGATATATTCACTTGTAATTACTGTGAACCATGTAAATACCTGATATATCAACATGTGAACCATGTGACCTTGTAATTACTGTGAACCTGTGAACCATGTAAATACCTGATATATTCACATGTAATTACTGTGAACCATGTAAATACCTGATATATTCACTTGTAATTACTGTGAACCTGATATATTATGAAAATACCTGATATATTCACATGTAATTACTGTGAACCATGTAAATACCTGATATATTCACATGTAATTACTGTGAACCATGTAAATACCTGATATATTCACTTGTAATTACTGTGAACCATGTAAATACCTGATATATTCACATGTAATTACTGTGAACCATGTAAATACCTGATATATTCACTTGTAATTACTGTGAACCATGTAAATACCTGATATATTCACTTGTAATTACTGTGAACCATGTAAATACCTGATATATTCACTTGTAATTACTGTGAACCATGTAAATACTTGATAAATAAACATGTAATTACTGATCAAACATCTAAATTCATCTTGTATAAATATGTAACTAATGTATAACCATTTAAATACCTGATATATTCACATGTAATTACTGTGTAACCATGTAAATACCTATAAATAGACATGTAATTACTGATTAAACATAATTACTGATTAAACATTCTAAATTCATCTTGTAAAAACATGTAACTAATGTATAACATGTAATTGTTTAAACATGTAGATACAATGTAGCTGATGTATGAACATGTTTATACTTTGTAAACATGAAAATACCTGAAGTAACATATAAATACATTAATTGCACCTGTGTTTATAAATATGTACACACTGGTGTCCTACTCGAAATATTGAATAGATTATCTGGAGCTTGTTTATAAGCTGAATGTTATTGTATATGGACATACATTAGTATTAATACTGAATAAACATGAAAATACTTAGTATTTAAACATATAGGGTCTTTATATTATGTGTATAAACATGTGCATTTGTATTTAATACAGCTGTATTTAGAGATGCAATATACATGATGCTTAAATGTGTAAATACAGTTATCAAATCTGTATAATGAGTTTATTAACCGGTTAATAATGTATAAACATGAAATTATCCATTGTATTGATTTGTAAATACAAATATATGAACTTTGTAAATACATGTATCAGATCATATAATTACTGTAAATTGACATAAAAACATGTAAATACTGAGAATATAAACATGCCCTACAAGTAAAAGAACATTGTATATTATTATGTAAATACATGTACTATGTATAAATATTTAATTACAGATAGCATAGACATGTAAACATGCAGTTTACACACAGGTAAAGGAATTTTATGTTTGGTAGTGTAAACATTAGTACACACAACTCAAATATACATTATTTTGAGAAATATCAGTAGGGGGTAAACATGAAGTAAAATCCTAATGAGTTGTTATTTACATAAGAGTATTGTAATATTTCTACTGATTGATTGGTAGGTAGGATATATCATTTGTAGAAAGGTTATACTGTTCATAGTAGGATATGCCCACGTACAACTATATACAGGGTAGGTAGGACAAACAGACAAATAGTTTGGACAAATCTATGAAAACTGATACAGGCAATTTGACCAGTTTTTTTAAAATGGATTTAGGTCAATGAGTTCTAAATTAGACAGATATATATAAGACAATGTATTATAAACAATTCATATCTACAAAAGGAATGTATATTGTAGATATTGATATTTTTTTTTTTTTTGAATGTGTAAACTTCATATAATTTTGAATTAAAATTGTTTTTAAGACAAAAATATACACACGGTAGTTATTTCAATTTTCAAAGCATATTGTCTTCAGACAGGGATGGAATTTCATGAAGAAGTTGCATTTGACTTTTAATAAGGATTTTAGTGGCAGTAGGTGATTTTTTGACAAAAATCCTTCCATCAGCCGTCCAGTAAGTGTCAATATATTTCTTCCGTTTGGCCTGACCAAGTGATTTGATGATTGACTGACGGGTCTTTGTGAGGTCCTCAGTGATATAGATCTTCTCATGGTCATGCTTGAGACTTCGTTTGTTCCGGAAAACTTCGTTTTTCACGTTCCAGCTGCGGAAACGGCAAATGATTTGGAATTTTCCATCACGGTTTTCTCTCCCAATGATATGAGATCTGTATATATCATCTTTCTCAATTCTGACATTGAGCTTAGAATTGCACATTTCCACAATTTTGGGATCTGTAAACTTTTTCCAGCAGTAAGCGAAACGTTATGGAAACGCAACGAACTCCGGCGGCCATATTGTTCAAGTTCCTCAACTTTCTCATCAAGCCTGCTGGATTTTTCATCAAGTGCAATACTCAAGTCATTAATTTTTTCCTCAAGAGAGGCACATTTATTAATCAGAATGTCATTAGAGGTCTTCAGGCTAGATATACATGACTCTTGGACCTCGATTTTATCCTGGAGTGGCTTCAGGAGGCTGGTCATTGTAGATTCAATAATGTCCTTTACCATGACCGACATACACGGGACGAATGCCTCCGCCCACACGGGTGCTATGGATTTAGCCAATTCCGGACTAGATAAAGTTGATTTAATGATGGTGTTCATGTCAACTATTTGTCCTTTTCCGATATCTATCCGATGGGCAGAACTGGGAACGGGTATCGGATTTGGCACAGAATTCCCACGGGCGTGACCTCTAGATCTATTATGTCGTGGATGGTCTGGGGCACCAGGAGAAGAATCAAATTTTCTTTTGTTGGAACATTCAGATTCCAGATCAGACATAATTGATCAATGTTTATATATAAATGTGGCAATATGTATGGTCAAAAACCCAATCAAGAGAGAGCGTATTCAAAGTACCACGTATGTCCTTGGGAAAATATGGCGGTCAGTTTTGTTTACAGTATACACATATACATGTATATGGTGTCAGGCTACAAGGTTCATAGAGTTCCTAAAGCAACAAAAGCAACTTGGTATTGCTAGTTGCAACAACAGAACATCGTCAAAATCAATAACATAGTACTGTGACCTGTGTTAGCATGAAAGCTCGACAAACCTAGATCTCCGAACCAACAAGCGCTCCGGTCAAGTCGCCATCTTGTTCCACCATCCCAATCCATTATATGTAAGCATAGACTTTGTGACGGAAAACAAGGTTTACATACAACATTTATTAAGCAATTTAATTCATACTTATAAATATTTATGTCAATTATATTGAAATCATTAAAATGATACCACCATCGGTAACCCACAGCAATCGAACTATGGGATGATGCATAAAGTAAAAAAAAATATAATAATCATTGAAGAACAAATAAATGAAATAAAAATAAACTATTTGTATAGAACAAATGTAAATGTATGGATTATTACATGATGTCTGTAGAATAATTAAACTAATTTTTTTTTCATTTGGTTTCTATATAATGAATATATGATTTAGTATAAATGTACGATTCACTATGTTACAGACAACAAGAGGAATAATATTAATAGTTTACCGGATCTCTTTTTCTGTGTCTTTGTTTTCGTTTTTGGCACAGTCCCCTTCTGTTTGGTCTGGACTGTAGGGAATAGGGAGTTGTCCAAAATAGCCTGAAAAAAAAAAAGAAAAAAAAAACCACATTATGTTTAATGTGAGTAATACAATTATAAATGCACAATGACTTAAAGTAGTGCTTTAAGTCATTATCAACCTTTATCGTTATGCATGCAATTAGAATATATTGCATATCTTAAGTAACTAAAGGTGAGATAGGGCTTTGTTAATTTCTAGGATTACCCAAGGTTTTTCTGGTTCAGGTATTCCAGTGGAGGTGCCCTTTCTCGGTACAGCTAGTTCTGGTAGACTTGCTTTCTTGTAAAACGCAATAAGCTTGGGAACCATTACATCATTCCACTAACCAATATCCCTAAATATCCTTTCAACATACAGTTGATACCGGTTGGTCCTGCGAATCACAAAGTCTACCCATGGTAATTTCAGGACGTTTACCTGTCCTTGGCACTGGTAGTGATAATTGTGGTTCCGTTTCAGAGAGAGTTTTCAACCACACAGTTCCAAACAAAACTTTCCCTTATCAGCTGCTTGTTGGAAGGACATTTCACTACATACAAATGCAGAGACTTTCACAAGGAAAAGCGTCATGATGTGAATAGTTGACTATGACTATATTAGAAAGTACAGTGAAATTGGTGTGTCTTGTATTAAATTCATTCTTTATTTCACAAGAATGAAATTACAATGCTGGAATATTCGCGGTGTCATGTTTGACACCCCATATCTGTGTGATACGCTACGTGATATTGATGTCAGTTTTGTTTCTGAACACTGGCTTATAGCCGGAACTTTCTCGCTACTATTGATACTGATTTTAAATCATTTGGTAGGTCGGATTCTAGAATAGCAATTGAACAAGAAAATAAATGTCGCCGTGGCTTTGGAGGAGTGGCTATGCTTTGGCGTAAAGGTATAAGGGCTACTTCTCTACATGAAGATGGTAATGACCGAATAATTATCATCATTATTGATACGAAAAACACTAGCATGTATGTTATTGGTGTTCTCTTGCAATCTACCAATTTACCTTTTCATGAGTTTGTTAACACAGTCCAAAGTCTGAGCGATTTGTATGACAAATATATTGAATCAGGTTCTGTTGTTGTCATGGGTGATTTTAATGCTCATTTGTGAAAACAATTTGGTGTATCTTAGAGCAATTCATACAAGATCGCTATTTCATATCTACTAAACTCCCAAAGATGGTCAAGTGGTCTAAATTAAACATACATCTCTAGTGATGGTAAGCATGTCTCTATGATAGATCATATACATTTAAAATTGTAATGTAATAGTATTCGTTTTTCTATATAATAAATATCAAACTCTTATCATTATCCCTAAACTCAGTCATAAAAATGTAATTATTTTGTGTATAAATTCTCGGTGAGTTGATAACTTACCACAGGCAGAACGCATATGCATGATCTGAAAAGATTTATATAATATAAATGTCACCAACCTAAACGCGTGTTCTAAATTCAAATTCAAAGCTCTATATTGAAAAAATATAGCTTTTGCATTTGTTTTTCTGATCTGATACACATAATGCCTTGAATATATGGTTCAAGGTTATTCCTCTTTTAAACTTTCTTGAATATCATTAAAATTTGGTATCTTTATGCTAAGCACACAATGAAATAATACGTGTGTCGTCCATTATATTTACACACATTTACACCTACTTCTAAATGCTAGCTCGGTTGGTTAGGCGTTGTTCTTTATCACAGACTTCTAATGGATCTATGATTCATTCATGTCCAGAAAAACTAAAACCGGTAAACCTGTTTAAGTTTTGTGAGGTTGAAGATTTGTTTAGCATAACAATAGAACAAAGTTGACACGGATCTTTATGCGTAAATATATAGAAACCATTTAGATATTTGGAAGACACAAATGTTAGGTTGTTAATAGAAATTCAATGTACTGGCCTGATGTATTTCATTTTGTTTGTCACTCCAACAATTTATCTAGAACTTCCCTGTATCAAATGTTATTAAAAATTGGTCGAGAACAAGCAAATTTATAACAAATGTGTAAGATTATATTTACTATAAGAAAAATAAATACATCTTTATTCTAAAGAGTTATTCTCAAATCCTTCACTCAGTCTACCTATGGATTGTATTATCCGATTGTTGCTGTCTATTTCTGTCACTTGAGATCACACAAAGTTTTGACGCAACCACAACATAGTTAATATTCCATAGATACCCTAACCGTAACATGGCTAAATCTAACTTCATGTTTATGATCCAATCAATCTTTGTTCGTAACATGCTTTCAATACATAATTTTAAGTATCTTTAATTTTAGTCCAGTATTTCAATCATTTCAGTTTATTTACTAGATGCATTGGTTACACCCTCCCAAATTCTTGAAATATTATACGGAATCCTCCATATCTATATTTGATTGTGGTATGTTCGTTCATTCGAAGCATACTTGTAAAATCACTTTCTGGTTACTTTCTCAAACATTTGATCAAATCACACTTGATGCTTGTATTGTCTTTTGATCTAGGTTCTAGCTTTCTGTACGATTTTTTTTACTTTTTAACATTATTTTATTCGTACAATTTTGTAATCCATGATTTCCGTTTACACAGTTTCGAAAACCACTGTTTATCGTCAGCTATATAATTGCTTTTGAATTTATGTTACTGGGAAGCATCTTTCGCAGCCTTCACGTCACAATGTGGAAGACTACTTCATTGATAGTGCCAAAGAAAATGTCGATGCATTTATCTGCATCTTCTTTAGTGTTAAAAGGATTTACAAGCATCATTAAGGTCCTCCACTATGTCAATGACACTGTTTGATAAAACACCATCATTATGTCTATGCTATCAGACTTTTGTGAAAGCTTTCCCTGTACATGGTGTATCAATAGAATTAACATTAAAATTACTACAATCAAGATTAAAAGTTAGTGGTGAAAAGAACATACTGGTAGATTTGTACAATGTTAATAATCTTCTTCCATTAGTATTTTCATTTTTGTTCATATTCCCACGGTCTTTTTCAATTGCATTATCAATATTGTAGAAAAATAGTTATATCATTTGATCTATATCGACCATCGTTGATGAAAAAATCTTACTTTGTTCCCGTACGAGCATTAAGGTGTCCTGTGACAATTGTATTTCCGTTTGTTTAATAACGAATAATAGAATCTTCAATGTTTTGAAAATGATCAACATCGAGAACTTGATGCTATTTTCTGGTGAAAATAACAAAAGCATATGAAAAAGGCTTAAATGGAAGATACATGTTCAGCCAGTCGTTAATGACTGCACGCGACACGCTAGTCATGCAAATATACAGTGGTGTCTGTTGTTAAACTGATGTATAGAGAAGACTGCACCTTTCCTGTACAGGTTACCTGAGGTCCCCGGATAGAAATTGCTGAGTCAGAAAGCGAAAGTCACTGAGGCGTAACAAAACAATGCAACACATGTAAGGTATAAATGAAAGCAATTTGCTAGACCCATAGTGAGAACAACAGTCCCAGGACACCAAGTCAACTAGAATGTTGTGGAGGCCAGTTATATTCGGTCGGTGATGTAAAGAGAGTTCATCTGGAGAGACGGGAACTTTGGGAGACAGTGAACTGTATATATGTAAAGGCTGGGTTCTGTAAAATGGGTTCTGTGCATTTAATCAAATATAGACGTAATGAATGAATGTGTGTGTGGGTGTGCGTTAATGAGTTGTATATAAATATATATATTTTCTTATGATTATATATATGTATTCTAAGTGAATACATTTGTTGAACTTATTTCATGCCGTTGTTTTATCTGTTTGTTTCTAATTGGGCTGAGCCTGTACCAACAAATCTTGACAAATACGGATGATTAATTGATTTGGCTGATTGATCGCAAACATATGGCGTGTCAACATGCAAAGTATACCACAGAATCCGATGTTCAATGTGTGCGAATCTTCAGACATATCCGTCTTGGTTTCCCACATTTTAAGCATAAAGTTCAGCGTAAGAAATCCCACGGCTGTCCGAAGTTGACAGGGGTCGTGCCATTGCACTTCTTATGCAAGGTACCCCGCAAAATCAGGTCGCTAATCGATTTGAAGTCCATCCATCAAACATTTGCCGTCTCATCCAAAGACTACATGCAATCCGAAGGGTTGCAGACCGTCCCCGTAGCGGTCGCCCTCGTGTGACGACGCGTCGGCAGGATAGGGCAATGCGACTCCGCACCTACGCAATCGCTTTCTGACGGCCACGGAAACTGCAAGAAACACAATTGGGCGTCATCATGTTCCAATTGATCCTTAGGCAGTGCGTACTCGAACGCGTGCCTTAGGTCTAAGACCGCGGCGGCCATATGTTGGACCACAGCTTAATGCGCGGCGACGTGCTAGACGAATGCAATGGCTGAACGCACATTCCGTAGGACGCTTCCCAATGCAACGTTGGAGAAGGGTCATGTTCTCAGATGAGTCAAGATTTTCGCTTTACCGGGCAGACGGCCGACGTCGTGTCTATAGACGTACCCACGAGCGCTATGCAGATGCTTGCGTGATAGAGAATGACCGCTTTAGAGGAGGATCGGTCATGGTATAGGGAGGAATTGCGCATGGTATCAAGACTCCTCTGGTCGTTTTTCAGGGAAATCTCACGGCCGTCCGCTATAGAGATCAAGTCCTAGCGCCGCATGTAGTTCTTCTAGTACAGCAGCGTCAACTGACGTTTCAGCAGGACAACGCCCGGCCGCATGAAGCGAGGGTTTGCCATGGTTATCTCGCAGCAAACAATGTCCCCACCCTAGACTGACCCCCATAGAGCCCTGACCCCTCCCCAATAGAACATTTATGGGACGAGTTGGATAGAAGGATAAGACGTAGGCCGAATCCTCCAATCAACGTCGCTCAGTTGGCGTTGGCGCTGGATGAAGAATGGAATCGTATACCAATGAGGAGGGTAAATACTGCAGCTCGCGGGGGGCACACACGATATTGATGGGTCCAGAACGCACTTCATTTTGAGTGGGGTGCTCTTGAATGAACGTCAAATTTGAAAGTTTTACTTAACGTACACGAATGAAATTCTCGTAGGTGACAGAGTGGTCGACTATCTTCCTGTTACACCATAATTACAATCTAAAACCCTTTTCTATTTCCCGTAGTTGACCTGGAAATTCCTAATTGCGTTTCTTTTTCCTCTCAGTATATGTAAATTTCATATCTATTTGTCCTGATATAGTTACTTTACTACAGTCCCCCAATGTCGTCAGGGTTGATTTTCCAGCTATCTACCATTAAATACTTGATTATTGCATGTATACATATATATCTTTGCAACCTTTATACCTTTCAGTGAAAGTATCAAATACCTATTTCCGATTTTGTTTGTAATTAGTGCACAAATCTCGAGTCAACTGTAGCGTTTACATCCGGTTAAATGTGTTCAGGTATGAGTGCCGCTTCATGATTAGCTTATAGTTATGAGGTTCACCGTAGAGAAAGCATACTCAGTGTTGTCTTTAAATTCCATTATATTACCAATTGTGGCGAATAAACAAGTCATGCAAATAAAAAGTAACAGTAGTATTTTTCAAATTTAATTTAAGCGTTATTTTTATTTCGTGCTTTTGTAAAGCATTATAATCATGTAAAATTAAATCACATGTAAGAGGCCCCATTCCTATTCTTCATCATCTCTTGTGCGTTTGATAACAAACATTTCCTTAAAAATCGCCTTTTAAACACAGAATGAATTTCCACATTCTGCTTTGCCTTGACACAACCGATTCGACATTGAACATTTCAAGTCTCCATTAACATGACAGGTAGGCAATATATAACAATGCTAGTGTAAACAAAACAATAAACACAATAGATAGCATGAATTAAAGTTTCAATGTTAACTTGTGATTTTTTGCTCTCGGTGATCTGGATCGTCGTGCCTTTTGTGCACTCGTCAACTCATTAAAGCATCTTGAAATTTGACATACATAACATATTAATGGAAATAATGTATATTTAACCCCAAATAACTGCCCACCTAAAATTACTGTCCATGGACTGCTATAGAATCGGCAGCCATCCGGTAGATCTCGGTACTGCCGAAATATTGATTTAACAAAGTGGATTTTTCGTCATAACTAGTAATTATATTTTCAGTACTTGGATATAAATACTTCTGGCACCAGAAGAAAAATGCCGTGGACATTGTTATAAAAATCGAGACAACTTTACCTTTCCATATGATTGACCTTTTTGCACTGACTTTTTTGATCGTTAAGAGGAAGATATTCTCTCTGTCGTAAGGAAACAATGAGTTTCGAAATCAATAAAAGAAAACATCGGTTAAAGTCTCTCAGGCAACGTTCAATAACATGGAACCATTCCAGTCATATCAAGAAATGGGATTATCTAACATTACATTGATGACAGTAGAATCAATACAGAATATGGAATAGCACAGCAGCATTAGACGTAGGAAAATATATCCAATTTGACCTATACGCATGGATTCAAGTATAACTGTTTATAAACTCAATGGATTAACAGTATCTGGAAATTAAGGATTTGGTGAAATAGGATTCTGGTTTGTTGATTAAATGTAAACATTAACTCCTGGAATGTTTTGTACATAAAAAAAACACCAACAGCACACGTCCATGATTCAGAACAACATTCGATCAGGAAGGGGTAAACATGACAATATTTGGCAATGACTAGGTGTCTAGAGGTACTTTCTTAAGCAAAAAAGGATTTCAGCCGAGTAACTGAATATGAATAACAGAAGGGATTAAGTTTAGAAATAAAGAGTGATAAGAAAGTAAGCAGTTATATGAAATCTTGAACTAATTTCGAACGCGATGGTTAATGGACTTTTCAACGAAAACTTATATAAGCGGATTGCTTGAATATACAGCTAATTAATGTAGATAAGTTTTTGGAAGATATCTGACTTGTTAATAAAATTCAACCATTTACCAATAGTAAGAGTTTACAAAATAAAACATGACAGCGTAAACTAATCTTTACATCATTCCTTACAACTACAACAGTAATAAACTAAAAAAGTTAAAGATTGTTGAGAAAAGTTTCGATGACATTTGACCTGGGGATTCTACATAACTTACTTCCTTCTTCCCAAAACTTTAAAATGCGCATGCCTATACAACAATTTTTCAAGTGAATTGGAATTTTAGTTGCAGTATTTAATAAGCTTAACAGTTATTGAGAAGAAGCCAGAAATCTAAAAGGTCAATAGACGACGCATGGCTGAAAAAAGGCTCAAAAGAGCTTATATGTTCCTATGTCAAGCGTTGTGGTGTTTTCTCTACGTTATGATCAAGTGATGTTATTTCGAAAAGACCCATTACACTCTCTCCATGTTACCATCTCTTTTTCGCGAGCATCTCTACATTGCAATAGTATAGCAAGTGTCGATGGATTAACGATATGTAATCGCTGTAGTATAATGCATATTTGATGCATATTCTAAATATTCAGCTACATAATTTCGAGCAAAGTATATCCTTGTAATACACATTGTTCTGTTTCAATTGACCTTTAAGTTGTTTGTTTTTGTATTTTTACATTTGTCATTTGTGGTGTCTTTTGATTACTATAATTTCAGTATTACTTATATATGGTAATTTCCTCTGGATTAGGTCATGAGCGGGGTCCTTAAAGCGATTTTAGTACGTAGTCACGTGTCACAAAAGAACGTATATCGATTTTTCCAGTTGTACAAGGGAAGTACTAAATTATTTATATTTGTTATCTCATCTGCCCAATTCCAACACGGTTTGCACCGTGCCACGTGTCTGTACCAAATAGTATCGTTTTCGATATCGATTGTTCTTGCACCAATAATATGGATTTGGTGGTGACGTTTCCTCAGAATGTTTTGGAACCGATGGTCTTGTACAATAGATTACGTGGCACGTATATTACGTACACAAACAATATTTGTGTCGGAGGTAGAATTGCTTTTGCGCATCTGTCGTTTGGTTTGAAATTGTTAAAACTATGTACTGAAACGAGTCGCCGTATTTTAACGGACGGTACACAAATAGGAAGAATATGTTTTTTTATGTTATTTATTCTCAAGTTTATAACGCGTAGTTTTAACACATTTTCTGATCATGTCCCTTTGCATTTGCATAACTAAATGTATCGCTACTAGCATTGACACTCGGTCGTCAAACGCTGACTCGCGTTTTAATGGTAGTTATAAAGTGTTTCATTGGAATACTGTGAATTCCAAAGAGAGTCACAAGGGTGTAGTTGATAACCTCCAAGTTTTCAAAATCCAATTAAAGACAATGATTTGTCTACTAGTTAGGGTGTATTAAGGTGATTTTCAGGTTTCATTGATGCCATTACTGACCTCCTGACCCCTTTCCATCCCACAAAACCTCACGATATACTGGACGTTATACGAATCTTATGGCAGGTCGTTAAAATATTTCTTCATCTAGTATTATACAGTGCATTTGTTGTTTTGAGTTTTATTCATTCTGAGTGTCTAGAAAATGATAAGACGAAGAAATTGATATATCGCTATATTGTGTATCTCGAATAGCTATCGAGTAATGTAGAATTTCCTGTAATGTGTATTTTGACCAGTTCTGCTCTCAAATTATGAATACAGGGAAGTACTTTGAAAAAATTGATATCTCAATAAGCTTTTCTTAAATAAAGTTGCAATTGAAACTGAATCGAATAGTTTGTGCTTCTGTGAATTTAGATAACTACTATGACGTCATCAATTGTTAATAATGACATCCCTTATGCACTGTGATGTCATAGTGAAGACTAGAAATCCCACAAAAACTTCAGATTAGCATCTGACACATTTCTCGAAAGCAATCAGCAGTGATATAACATCAGCTATTATTTACTGTCATGTGTAATACATATCACAAACATATATGCTTACTACCCCCACCCTTCTTCGATTGTGATTATCAGAAGATTCCAATATTGTTCAAAAAAAGTACTTTTTACAGCTATGCTCTACGAAAATATTATTTAATGACACAATTGACATGATTGTATGCTCAGTCTATGACAAACACACACACATTATTGAGTAAAAATGATCAAAACAGTGAATTGATCCAAAATTGAAAAACGACCACTTTCCTTCTTAGTTACCATAGATACCACATATCAAACTATTGAAACTGCCCTGATATCCAGTCTAAATACATTCTCAGGTTGTTATTGAACTATTTTATACCTGTTACCTACTGTAGAGCAGTTTTCTAACTGATACCAAAGTTCTCACCCTCAAGAACACCCGAATTACCTCCCTTCATTTAACCAAGATGAAATTAAAATAAAATCATTATGAACATGTTTCAGTGTACTTTTTTAAAAAATATTCATAGCAATTAGGTATAGAATTAAACTTAATCAAACATATTTAAGCACGTTTTACTTAAATTTATTTTTAATGTGCTATAAGGTAGCAGGAAACAGTTAATTTAGCATTTGTCCTGAAATTATCAGTCATGTTTGAGATAAATAGGTATAGCAGTTTGGTTGTGAAAACTGCATAACAATTACATTAATAGTAAAGAGATAAAATTTGTGTAAATCAAAACTTTCCTCTGATTTCTGACTTGTGATTGCCATGGTTACCAATATAACAAAATGTTAAAAATTGCAAAGATACTGCTAATTCCAACCCAACACTACAGCTGTATAGAAGAAATTTATTTCTGAACATTTGTCTTAAAATCAACAACACTGTCATGGTAAGAAACTACTTACATTTCAGCAAATTCCAGCCGGGAAATCCTTCACAACATGACCACGTGTAAGCACTATGAAAATTTCACTTCCTGTTTTTGACACAGATTCGAGACTTCCCAGATAGTAATCTCCAACGCAAAGCTTAAATATTATTCTGAAAAGAAAACATGACAAGACCAATTTTAGCAAGGATTTATTTTTCAAATTTAAATTAAAACCTTTACAATAGGGTAATCTAAAGAACAATAATATCGCCCATGGCCACACCGGGAAACTGTGTACTGCTGCCTAACCAGGAACGTCTTATTTGTAGTTTACAAAATCACTAAGCCTAGACTTTAACGTTCCTATTTGAAGGTGCATTGTGATAAGGTGGATTATTGGAAAGTTCAGTGTAGATAACTAGGCATGTGAGGTGTGGGGGTTCACAAAGCACCAGAAATCGAACAACGCCATCTGGATTTCTGCAAGAATAAGAGTTAGAAGATCAACTCCGCATGCAATGGTTTATTTGAAAAAAAAATATATATATATTTGAAAAGTATATGTGTATTTTACATGACTTCAACTTTGAATTGATTTAATATTCAAGATAAAATAAAGAATTTGTTCCAATTTGTACTGTAAATAAACTGTACACATAAAATATCAATATTATAAAAGCAATTAATTTACGGTTTTTTGTTTCACACTTGAACAATAATTTTGTTCGCATGTCATACGTATGGCGGTGTTCTACATGCATAGTAATAGAAAAAAGGTGAATGTACGACTTTGTTAGGTCATCTGGCCCGAAGGGTCATGATCATCTGTAGCCACCGTGTTTGGTCCGTCGTTCCACCAGTGGGATTGAGATCAAGCGTGCATGAAATGATTCTGAGGTGGTCCTGACCAAATGTTGTTTATCGGGTTTTTCTGAAATCCAGGATGTCCGCCAAGGCCGCCATTTTCTTCCACTGGTGCCAAGGAGCTAAACAATTGTTGGAATGTTAAGGAAAGGTAGCCAGCATTTATTTTTCGACCTTGTCAAAACTTTGATATGGCAGACAGGGAGACCATTTTGTGACATGATTTGGCAATCATGGTATTTCAAAATTTCACCAACTTTTAACGTTTCACCAGCTGGCTTGAGCTCCAACTTCACTATCAAAAATAGGCCACACATGTTAGTTTCCTACTCCCTATCAAAACTACCATCTGCATCTTGGGAAACAGCTTCTTAATAAGTTTCCATTCAAAGTAAACAAAATACAATTAAATGACCGTTAAGGCCCGAGGGTCTCTTGTTTTTATTTATTTATTTATTTTTTTTGATTATTCAAATAGACAAGATCTTTTGACATGAACCAGGAGCGAACCCGTACTGGTACGAAATGATATGTGGCCAAGTGCCATGCCGTAATCACTTTAAAGATATTTTTCATGTCTATTCATTTGTTTCTGACGTCTCCCAAGAATGAAATATGAAATATACATTTTTGTTAACACATGTTTCATTGTGTGTCATAGGATTTTTTCTGAACTTGCTTGACACAATTCTTCACAGAAGTATTTAAATTAGATACAGGCATATTTGTTATTTGTTAAGCAATATACTGACAACCCAACAAACTATTACACTGGAATTATTCATATACATGAAAAAAAGAAACGTTTACAATGAGTTTGTCAATGATTTTAACGTAACCATGCTGGAGAACATTAATCTGACAATACAGTTTCATCACTAATGAATAAAAGAATGTTGTGGTAATTTGTAAGTGTGTGATTGGTGTTTAATTAGTGTTGTCGATCACATTAACTCACTTTGCCATTTTAAAACCCAATCTGTGATATTATTTGTCGTCGATTGACTCCATCGTTTATCTGGTCAGTGGTGTCATTGTGTTCGCGTGATACCAGTTGTTTGATTCGGTTTTAAAGTGAACAGGCAGTGTGACACTCAGAGTTTTAAGCTGTAAATGCATACTTACGTTGAAGTATCTTATTCAAATTATAAGTCAAGTGTATGAATTTCCTACAGTGATCCTGGGCGTGACCCCGAGTCTCTGCTGTCTGATATTAGATGTACAGAGGCATGGCGTTACACAATCTATGTTTTAGATTCAGTTTAAAATAGTCATTGTTTTTAATATTTCAGCATTATGATATGGATTCGAACAGCTGAATATTTCGGAGAAACATACTTTACTAGGGGATCAAGTGATCTGGAAAATCTGTCCTTGCCTGCAAGCAGACAATAAACTCAATATCATGCAACGAAATCTGAAAAAATACAAGACGGTTGCCAGTCACTTTCCAGTTCGTTATCCACATCAACAACATACCAAATAACGTTAGACTTGACGTTGTTCTGATAGCAATAGGAAGATCTAAAATTGTTGTCGGATATTTATTGTGTTTGTGAACATGCTTATACATGTATCACTACAAGTGAAAGCTTCAGCGGCTTAAAATAATGAAACTAGGGACCTATCTAACGTCAAACACATACGTCAGACGCTGATTATAACATATACTGGTTAAACTGAATTGAAACCAGGAAAATATTTGTCGCCATACGTCAGAGGTAGCGGAAAAATATATGAAATTTTATTGAATGTGGAAGGAGGGACATATCTGGTGAGATATTCCAGAGGTAGGAGTTATATATGAGGATTAAATAGATGTGGAAGGAGGGAAATATCTTATAACATACCCCAGAGGTAGGTGTTATATATGAGGATTAAATATATGTGGAAGGAGGGAAATATCTTATAAAATACCCCAGAGGTAGGTGTTATATATGAGGATTTAATGGATGTGGAAGGAGGGAAATATCTGGTGACTTACCCCAGAGGTAGGTGTTATGAGGGAAATATCTTATAACATACCCCACAGGTAGGTGTTATATATGAGGATTAAGTGGATTTGGAAGGAGGGGAATATTTGGTAACATATCCTAGAGGTAGGTGTTATATATGAGGATTAAATGGATGCGGAAGGAGGGAAATATCTTATAACATATCCCAGAGGTAGGTGTTATATATGAGGATTAAATGGATGTGGAAGGAGGGAAATATTTGGTGACATACCCCAGAGGTAGGTGTTATATATGAGGATTAAGTGGATGTGGAAGGAGGGAAATATCTTATAACATATCCCAGAGGTAGGTGTTATATATGAGGATTAAATGGATGTGGAAGGAGGGAAATATCTTATAACATATCCCAGAGGTAGGTGTTATATATGAGGATTAAATGGATGTGGAAGGAGGGAAATATCTGGTGACATACCCCAGAGATAGGTGTTATATATGAGGATTAAATAGATGTGGAAGGAGGGAAATATCTGGTGACATACCCCAGAGGTAGGTGTTATATATGGTTAAATGACATACCCCAGAGGTAGGTGTTATATATGGTTAAATGACATTTCCCAGGGGTAGCTGTTATATATGAGGATTAAATGAAGATGAAATAAGGAAAATATTTGTTGATATATATATATATATATATAGGTAGGTGTAACAGATGTGTATCAGAAAAAGAAAAATAAGGGGAAATACCAGACAATGTATGCCATGTATAGGTGTTACATATCAATTGTTTGTATTTTTGGCGTTTAGTTTAATAGGTAGTGATACATGTATTTTGAAGATTTGACAATAGTAATTAAGACTTTACTTCAAATATAATGTTTAAATGATATAGCAGAAAAATTCAAGAAAATAAAGTGACATGCGCAAACTGTCTTAGGTAGGTACTATCCATATGTATAAAGAGGCAGATTAAACACGTACATATACCATGTATAGAAACAATCTTATTCGAATGCCTCATTATTGAATAAACAATATAAGTATTTTGTGCAGTATCAGCACTGTCATATATTGATAATCAAATGACCCAGCTATGTAATTTAAGTCCAAAGCATCTGCAAACACTCAGAAAAAGTTTCAAACATGCCTATGTATATAAACCACGATGACTTGCTGAATAATTCAAAGTTATGTAACCGAACACAATAGTGCTCCATGTTGTCCACATGTTTTAGTACATAGAGGTAACTCTAACTTATGTCCTTGGCTTGTCTCCAACGAAAACACCAGACCATAGCCCTATTCAATTTAGAGACTTTTAGAGTTGTAATTAAGCCCCTTCTCCGTGTTGCATAATGATATTGTGAACACCACTGTTGTTCATGAGCTTCCATATAATCCCGATGTTGACACTGTTTAAACTTTTTATACACCATTCTTACGAAATAAGTGAAGTAAAGAAATTTAGTTTCTATCAAAATCCTACATTAGTCATACCCGAAAACTTAATATAAAAAATTCATCAACATTAATTATTGTAATTATGGACGGAGTTTTATCATTTTTGGATGATGACAGACGTCCAAAGTCGGACGTTTGAAGGCCGGAAAAAATATTAGGCACACCTGAGGGCACTGTTCTAAATACAAGTTGTTGAAATGTTGCCAAACTGTCATACACTGTGATTCAAGCAAATATTTACATAAAGCAAGGTTCGGGTTACAGCATGGACTCGGAAAAAATCAACACAACAGTGTTGAAATTCGATACATTAAAACCTATAAGCAATCGGGACACAAAAGGCATACGCATTATTCAATGGATACATAACACTGTTTATCATAAAGGGTGCTGATTACCTCTTTAATCACAATTTCAGAGACAAAATTAAGGGCTATCATCAGCCTGCTTAAATTAAAGATGGCGGCTCCATGACATGTTAGGCACACAAACGGCAAAATAGTTATATGACACTTTAAACAATTTCCTCGTAGTTTATTCATAGCAATACCTTCTTAAACATAAAAAAATATTAATGTGTTTTTGGGCTAGTAAATCTATTTCTTTATTCGTTAGATTTTTTTTACAGTATATGTTACGTATGATACCACAAATGTAAGTGATATATATTGCTTCCAGTGTGTTTGTAGTTTGACTAATACGCCAATTGTTTTCCTTTGTCATGTTGCTTTTTATCTGTTAAAATATATGTACCAATCCCTTTGTTATAACATAGTTTAGAGCTCACATTCTTCAGACCACAAACTATCATTTTGGAGAGGGGGCATGAACCTTTTGGGAAAAAACCGCGCACTCTATGCTTTAGTGATTTAACCGTTTAGCTGTAATGATAGAAACATTAGACACCTTAACGTTTCATGTAGCTTTCAGATTCAGATTACTTTTATGCACAACTTTACTTAATTATGTTTAGTTATACTGCATCTACTGTCATGACCTTTTCGTCCTCAAAAGGCAGCATAGAAAAAAGAAATCTTGTATGGCCAGTTTTCATTCCGAGGTATCACATTGCATAAACTGATTTTCTCATGGTTTGTCCAGTCTGTAAATTTATGGATGTTTGTAATTATTGTTAAGTGATCTATCAGACCTTTCCAAAACTTCAAAATTTATTAACTGTGTACGCGTAACTTATCGTGCACAAAATCGTATCTTGTACGTTTAACTTACCATCTTGTACCGTCCGAAAATTCCTAATTTCCATATCTAGTCCGGATTACGACTGTTTCAGACGTCAGTAAGCCTAATCGACCACGACATCGTTAAACGTGTATTCATATAGTATATGTTCACAATATACAACCAAACATTTTGAAACAATATTTAGAATGATCCCCTAAACGACTGTAAACCAATTTGTTGTATGCCTTTGACACGTATCTGTTAAACAATAACGACAAATGATATCGAAACAGGCTATAGCACTAATCATACGACAAGAAACAAGGTTGATTAAATCAAAAAATCAATTAGACCAGTTGTGAAGTGCTAAGGCAAGCTCCTTTCACCTGGGTGTCTGGGGTTCGATTCCCGAAACAGACGTGAAAAATGTTATATGGGGTCATATAGGTTATTTTGGGTTCTCCAGTTTCCTCCAACTGTTAGGCCCCTCACGCACTTCCCTAAGAGCCAACAAGATTGATGCATATAAGATAGAAGAAATCGTAGCTCAATTGTTGTAGAATTTATAATTTTATTTCAAACTAGACAAAATTAATTTTCCATTACTTCTTTAAAAAGTAGGTGGTATAAATGGGCACTTAAACAAAGTTACATTTCTAAACAATAACGTCTTGACGACATAGTTATCAATGCAAATATGTCACAGATATTGGGGGACGTCTAATGGCCGTCACTGAGAATCGAACACCATTGATGATATTTTTCGTCACTTAGTATTTCGAAAATCACAGCGATAACAACGTGCGTTAGGTACAGCTATGTCATGTTCTTTTTCCCCTCGATCTTTCTACTTATAAACCTTAAAGAGCCAGCATTTCCTTACTTTCGCATTGGTTATAAACAAAGTGAATAAAAGTAAAACTCATTCCTTTGTATATATTGTCCAAGTTGTAAATATGGAAGTTTCATCCGCCTTACTGTTATCGTCTCTCGGGTAACTTTTCTCAACAAGTACGACAGACAATTAAGACAACACATATTTGTAGGGAGTTATTGTCAATCAAGAGCTACACTCTTTTAACCGGAGTGCGCGGGGAAAACTCACGTGGTCGGGCAGTTGACGCCATACCTTATCACGTCTATTCCGGGAATCGAACCCCGGACAGCTAGTTGAAAGGCGATTGCATAACCACTGCGCCACCCAACTACCAGGAAAACTAAATCTTAAGCGATGCTTTAAAGAGGTACTACTTATATCATCAATGTATTCTGCGCAGAGGAGAATGTATCTGATTGGCTGTATCTTAATACAAACCTAAAGAAAGGAAGTCAAATACTACATCAGACAATATTCATGATTATGAATGCTTTGACTTTTTTCGAGAAAATGTTGTTAACACCATGACATGTTTTGCAACTGCAAACAAATAAGGGTTTTATTTATTTATTATTTTACATACAAGGTATTTTCTTTCTTAAAACATGATTTTAAAAAATCCCGATAATTTTGTAAATATTAGAATACTGATAGCATGACACGTTAGAGAATTTAAGAGAATATATGTGCAATCAATGTTTGTAATCTCCAATAATTGCCTCTCAAAGAGACTTGAAAATGTTATAGAAAATCAATATGTTTATGTTTTATCTATATAACCTATATATAACGACATTAATTTTTAATGGTTAATGTGTATTAGTTGTTTCATGCATGTGACCAATGAAATATGATAAAAATAGCAAGACTAAAAACCAAAACAAACATCCACATGTACACTCGGTAAAAGAATAGACTAACACAAACGTCCTGAACAAGTGCAGAAATGTAAAGCTTCTATTGCTTTATCAACAATGTAAATCTAGGACAACACAAACAACGTTAAGTCAGATTCTCAAATGGTAATCGGTATTATGACAATGACATTTTCTTGTGTACGAATGAGCGTAAAACAGATCTGACTTAACATCTCACAGGAAGGTCGTGATGGCGACCGAAATCAGGTCATTAATACACGTATTATGTTGTAGGTCTATTTCTATTGGTAAATAAACCAATCGATGCTGCATTAGATAACAAGTGACTATGAGCTATATTTATCTATATTTTTCAATTATTTATATTTTGCATAAATTTATTCTTATTCATTTTAGAAAGAAGCTGAAATGGAACAAGTCATTCGTAGTATTTGTCATGGACGGCAGCTCACCCTTCTGAAAGTCATCCTCATTTGTATGATATTCTTGATTTTGTAAGTATAACTACCGCAATTCCACTATTGTCTATATCAGCTACTTCAAGAAACCTGACTGAGTTTGTTGAAGTACCAAGGCATTTTATACCTACAAATATATAATTTGTGCATTCATGATAACCCCACGAAAACAGCAGATTGTCAGGCGTATTTCAAGCATCGGCATATTTGTACATTTACTTCTGTACGGTCGCCCATTTTCGTTTATAGCGCAGAATATAACATGTTTTATCTATAAAATACATAACTATGCATTGTATAAGAAGCAAAAACATGTGAAAGTGGTAATTAAATGTTATGCTTTACAAAACGTTGTTATCGTGACTTTAGGGAGTTGGCATCAAAGCACTGGTGTATATAGCGAGTAAACTTTGCTATCCAGATTACCAGAATATATCGGTATGAAATACCATGGACTTGGGTATAAATCTAGGTCCAAGGAAATATGTCTTAAATATGGACACGTGATTTATAGCATAGTATATCAATTTTCTGCTGTACAACACAAGAATATTTTCATATTTCTTTCCAAAAAGTATTCCTTTACTTTAAATATTACCCGGTTCAGCTGTGTTTCTTTTGTACAATCTTTAAGATAGCAGGTGGTAGACATAGTCCCCGAGGTTTGTCGTTACTTTCTTGCCCCGTTTTAATTCACTCGAATGGTTCAGAACATGCACATGACGCTGTTCTAAAATTATCTGATTTATGGAAATTGCAAAATTTATTTATTTATGGAGCGGTTGTTCTTCCCTGTTTAGATTTAGACTTTTTTTAAAAAATCACTTTGGATTTTCTTTTAACCACATCCCAGACTTCAAACTTCAGGCCCTTAACATCACTGACGAGTCCCAGAAGAACAAACCAGCTATATGATGCATCGTTTGACTCTACTGTATATCTTTCTTAATTATGAAGTGTGTCTTTTGTACAATCACTAAGTTGTTGAATGTCATTTGCATTTATCAGAATAAGGCAGTCCTTTCTGTCCACGTAACACCTGGTTAACATCCGGGATATATGATTCTATGTTACCTAGCTGTCTTGTTTTATGTTTCTCAGTAAGCTGGGGATCGAATCGGTTTGTGATGATTCTGTTGTATCCATGAATAAGTCATTTCACTACAATAACCCTAACTGACATACAGGACGACAAGCCTATTGCTTGTTGTGCAGTGAAACCTCCGCTTCTAAATGGCGATGTTCACCCGACGATGATCCCAGAAAACAAAGAAATACTTTCTTTGTGGCTTACCAGTCATGATGGTACTTTGAATTGTTTATATTACCCAATGGTCACTGTTAAGAGTTCAGTTCTCTAATTTTCCCGTAACAGCAATGGAAAAGGGGAAAAAAAGACAAAAAGGGCTGTTTGTATTTATCTTTCACAAAAAACTTGTTCGATTGCATGATACAAAATTTAATTAAGAAAAACAGATATCCCGAAATGCCTGTAATTCGCAAATTGTTGTAAAATGCATAAAATCATGTGATAAATTAATCATATCAAGTGATTTTATTTCATAGCTGCTCTGTTTTTTGCTTTTCGAATATCCAGTTCGTGAACCTTGTAATGATTGACTGTAATCCTCGTTGGTCAAGTTGTGGTTTCAAAACACCAGGAAGTCATATGCATAGTAACGTCATAAAAAAATATATGGAATTAGAAAATCGCCAACGCAAAATTTTAATCAATCTAAGGAAATGTTCCCACGTTTATGTGCAAACGTTATGTGATCGACAATACATGGCATGAATCCAAAGTGTAAAGATATGCCAACTTGAAGATGTGACTAGCTATCTCCACAGCCAGCTATCCGTGGCGTATGTTATGTTATGTAAACAATGACCAAGGGATACAAGGAATATGTTGTTATATTTTATCCCGAAGTATTAATGCTGACACGCACCAAGACCAAGTCAGTAAATCAATATATTATCATTCGTAGATTATGAACCAATTTTATAATGGAAAGATGTATCCGATAAACAATAATGAATATTTTTTGTTTTATGAACAGGATGATAGTTCTAGACAATGTACATCGTGTGAAGACAACGAACGTCGCTCCCGACTCGGCAGATGAACAAAGATGGCAGGATTTATCAGTGCTGCAAAGAATTTCGGCATATAAACATGAAACAGAAATAAAAGACTTTACACGATTAGCAAATTCGTCGTTCTCGAAATTTTATCTGCAGAAAAAAAGTAAAACGTACAAAATTGGCGAAACAATCAAAGTAGACATAGCCCTGAAGGATGGCTTGGGTAGACCGGTTTTGTCCGGAGGTGACGTGTTAAGAATTTGGCTGAAACAGCCCTCCACCGGAAATAGTGTGAGCGGATATGTTGTTGATAATGGCAATGGCTCTCACACTGGTATTGTTGAAACGCTGTGGTTCGGAAAATCAGAACTGATTGTAATGATTGCAAATACAAAGAAACATGTTGGAATATTTTTAAATTACTTGCAAAATAACGGCATATTCTACACTATTGAGGCTATATTTGAAGATAAAAACAATACTAGACAGGTTGAAAAAACACCATGTAATGTTGGAATCAGATTTTTTGGAAATGCAAGTGTCTGTAACTTTACGAAGGATAATTTCGGAATGTCTTGGTATTGTAAGAGTCCAAAGATGTACAACTGCAGTGAATGGTTGTTTTACACCATGGACAAAAGTACGAACACCTTAAGCAAGGAGTCAGACCATCTGTTCAGGTAAGTCTTAGTAATGTTTGATTTGTTGATGGTTATACATTTGGTGGAGCGTTAATTCTTTGACAGTATATGAGGATGATCAGTTCTCCTCAGCCATTCAAAAATGCGTTTGAAAAAAGAAACAATAAAACTGGAAACAGAGAAAACTCCATGCAGTCAATCGCATATATCCTGGAACACATGCATGTGCACCAAACTCGCGACACGACCAACTTTACTATGGCACTGATGCACTTGAAAAAATGTTGTATAACATATGACTATTATTTGTTTGTTTTCGCAATCTTTGTCGTTCAAATGCTTGATTAGTAAAAGTTGTGCAATGTGGTGACCTGTTGTAGATAGTCTAACATTTGGCTTGTGAACACGTTTTCTGAGGGACATATTAAATAGAAATAGGCAAGTACCCTGGCTTGTCGTAGTTATTCATTTGTTGATAAAATGTGTTATTTTTCTACAAAACACACGATTGAAGATGTGTAAATCGTAACGTAAAAATAAATGTATATTTCTGTTATATGGTTAACATTGCATTTGTTTTGGATAGATACGTGTTAAACTTTCATTTCCATGTAATCTGTCGCTCGGAAGAAAACAGTGGAAGCGAGTTAATGTTCTTGTGCAATGTACCTATTAGCCGCGTTGCGCCGATCTTGAAATAATAATACAGATCACATACCTTTTATACCCTCTTAAAACCGTTTTGCATCAGAAAAGAAGCAGCCCTCCATGCGTAGTCAACTTTCTTTGTGTGTAAGACATGTGTTTTGTCAATACAATATCAAAAAAGAGAATCATAACCGTTTATCTTACATTTTTAGGAATTATGTATTTAAGAAGATGAAGATGAACATAACTATAGAGGCCGGTAAGTATTTTCTGAATTATTTATGTATATTGTTAATATGTAAACACAAAACGTTAAATACAGCTCTTTTCATTATTTCAGTTTATTTGTATCAAAAGAACCAGCTGTATACAGTTATAAACTTTTGATGAGGTCGATACATGAACTATAGAGAAATTTCGATATACGCTAAAGTACGATTGTCGTGAAAATCACGTTTTGACCGTTAATGAGCTTGTTTCTTCGTACAATTATACGTTTAGGCATAATACAAAATCACAAGAGAGAACATTTCTCCTATCATTTTTTATAACCGGATGCATTATAGCAAAAAATGAAATGGTGCCTAAAATGATTCTGGTGAATTATAGATGTATCTTGATTTATTTTTTTCTGAATTCAAAGGTAAGAAAACATCAATTTGTCTAAAAATAAAATTCAAAGATTTTACGTCTTTTTGACCGTGTTAGTAAGGTTTTTGAAAAAGAATCAATGAGTTATTTCCGGAAGACAGTTTTATTTTTGTAGAGCTAATATTGAATATCTCTTTCATCAAATCTTTTAAACGAAGTTAAGAGTATACTTGAATCATGTTGTTCGTCTGTCTGTTCGTTTGTACATCAGTACTCAAGTATATATATGTGTGGTTTGCAAAGTTCATTCAGTCGAAAATTTTCGTTCATATAAGGATGGAAATGCACAATTTATCATCAGGCTTCAGTGCACATGTGCTGGTTTAGTGACGGAGTTAATGGAAATTAATATGAATTTTGACGTTTGATTAATAGGACGAAACGTTAACCGCACGAGTCATGTGCGGAAGAACGTTAATACGTCCGTTTGTCTGTGTACAAGATCATGTTCAGAAGTCTCCTAGTTTTCATCAAACCTTGTGAAACTGTTGATGAACTCATCAGACGCTGAAGGTGTGCATCTGCGCTTAATTTTTCGTCCGTCTGTTTTATTTTTGTTGTGCTCGTTCTGCTGTGATTGTAAAATGAATGATGTAGGAAATAACGAAAATCTTTTGAATATGTATAGGAATGCTTGGATTTTGTCCCAAATGGATGTTAAACATTTTTGGGTAAAGGAGAATCAACGTCGTACAAGCGGTGGGTCTCGACCCATTGGGATTGGAGTGGCGGGGTCCTATATTTGATTGAAGATTTGATTTTGTATAAATGATGGGTCTCGGCCATTTTGGATGGGAGGAAACTGCCTAATAGAAGAAATAGAAAAAAAATCGTTAGATTATTTTGTCTTTATTGAGAATACCTTCATTCTGTCTTGATTTGATCTGAAGAGTACCTGGATGAAATAAACCAAATCTTGTATACACAAGAAGTTTTACCTTCTGGAGACCAAAGGTGTGATGCCTAATACAGGACAGGTACATTGTAGTAAGATGTTAAAAATTCCGTTTTATGATATTGTCTAAGTTTAACCTGAGACATTGTTGGGACAGTGGAACGCCTTCTTGCATAAACAGTGGATATGACTTTCAATTGACCACATAGCCAGATGCCAATATTTGAAACAGAGTAAGTTCTTTAAAATTATTCTTCTGCCTAGACTCTGTTCCAGTTTGGTGTGAAGCCTTTTATGTGATAGGATATCAACTTTGAATAAATGGTGGGTCTCGACCCCTAGCGCGGGAGGTGCAGGGTCTAATCTATTGCGCTGATAGGGCAAATGCTTTAAAATGCTACTTTTCAAGGCTTTACAATTTGCATCATTTAGAGATCCCCAAAATGTCATTGATGATTTTCTTTGATCTGAAAGGTAGCTGGGAAGTCAATATTTCTCTTGCATCAGTGCGGATTTCAACGTTAGTGTTAATATCTTCCCCTATAAGATGATGTGAACAAATACAATATGGTTGAGTTTTGATTGAAACTCTTCATACATAGTGTGCGTTTTGCATGGGAAGACTGGCCATGAGAAGATCATCTGGTGATAATAGTGGGATGTTTCGCCAAATATAATCATCAACACCAACATTTTGTACTTTGGGTCAAAGGTTGTGGATTTCTTTTCCGATAATTCTTAAAACACTTAGCACACATACCATTCTCTTGATCATCAGTAAAGTTATTGTCATCTGCTTTGAAAACATCCAACACAAAATTGTGCCGGGGAAGTCTTATATTTCTTGCAGATTTCTTGGTTTTAGTGTCTCTTCTAAAACAGCTTTACAACCCGCACCTACACATCTACCTCTCATTGTGAGAATGGTACTGTATTAGGTGTTTAAAGTCTCCGCCTTAGTAGAAAATGTAGAAAGGAGTGTAAAAAACAATTGATGGTATTTGGGTATATTTGGTATATATTATATTGTTGTTGGAAGATTGACATAGTAACTATGGGTCATATAATACATTGTATTTAACGTCCTAATTATAATTGACAGCTTAAGTCATTTAAGGCCACGTCGGCATACTTGTATGCATGCTAGGAGTTGTTATATATTAGGAAAGGCACATGTGTACATGAAAGTTTGGAATGTGACAGGTTGGTCTCCTTTGTCCACTTTGCCGTTCAATAAGTCATTTGAGTGATACACATAAAAAAATGAAAAAAAAACGTTGCACAAAAGTTGAAGTTTCTAACTCTTTGGACGAGGTAAGATTTCGAGATAAAGCTATCTATATGCTAAATACTTTTAATGGCCTGAATGTGAAAGACATTCAAAAACCACTTGTTCACAAAACTTTGACAATTTTCTCACCGAATGCTTAAATAATCAATAATATTGGCGGTATATTTTGGTATTTCGGCTATGGTTCGATCTTTCCTATTTCGTTTTAATAATTAATAATCTTTCATCTGTTTTGTAACAATCGACGTTCATAGTTTAGTAATTAAGTTACGTAATTAGTTAATTAGGCATGTGCGTCATCGATTAAGAGAACCAATTTGATGGCACAAAGCAATGTATCAATGACTGGTCTCGAAGTGTTAAAAATCTTTAGGCCGACCTCGATGGGACATTAGCATTGCTAGAAACCCCACCTTTCGTCGATAGCTTTCTTGAGTGCAAAGGGAACCAATTCTGTATAAACAGTTGACCTCGCCCACTTAGGATTGGAGGGGCGGGACCCAATATAGAAAATAGAGCAAATTCTTTAAAATCGTCCTCCGGAATGGCTGGATTTTGCCTCATCTTTATGTAAAGGATTCTTGTGTGAAATGAAAATAATAGGGTTCGACACCTTGGGCGGGATGGACGGAGCCCAATATGGGAAATAGGGCAGATTCTGTAATTTTCTGTTCCTCTTGTAGGAATGCATGGATTTCGTCCTAACTTTCGTCTGAAGTATGTTATGTCAAGGTGAATACATTTTGTATAAACGATGAATCTTGACCCCTAGAGGTTGGAGACGCGAGGCTCAATATGGAAAATAGAGCATACTATTTAAATTGTTTCTCCTTCTATTGGAACGGAAGAGTCCTGTCCCAATTTTGTTTGAAACATATTTGATGGAAGAAAATTCAATTGTGTGTAACTAATTGGTTTCGGCCCTTGGAGGAACGAGGTCCAATGTATGAAATGGCAAAAAATGGATTCCTTCTTTTTTGTCCGAATGCATTGGTGCTGTCCCTATTTAGTCTGATTTTGCCTTTTGCTTACGAAATAACAATGGTTGCCTCTACAAAGTTTGCTTCTCTCTCGATTGAATTAAGCAACTAACGGACGGAATTGAATCTGCAAGAGCGAAACAGACTGCTATGACAGCAGGAAGACAGTTTACAATATCTTACTTAAAACCAACTTGGTTTGTTTTCACCAAACAAGGTTATGAAGATTCTGAAGATAATTCCGAGACGGAAATCAGACGAGTAGCTCTTAAATATCTATTTTGATATTATGAACCACTTTCCACTGGAAATAATTGTCTCCCTAATTTTTCAAAACTTCGCTAGTTTAAAATTGACTGTTTTTCTTGGGTAGTGCTATATGATCATGGATTTACCTCATCAACATGCTGTGATTGTATATTATATTTTTATCTTATTTTGCAGATAACAAAGTCAAACTTCCTGTGTTACAAAATTGCATGCATATTTCCAAAATGCTGACTTGGCGTAAAACAACTCCGACTGGATTTTACAAGAATAATACATGGAAAAATCTTATATGCAAAAGTACACTGCAACGGACAAAAGAAGACTATTTTAAATGCCTGTCGGGACGACGTTTACTTATTCTAGGAGATTCTACAAACCGAATATGGTTTGTATACTTGGTTGGCTACCTTGGTTTAAAGTTCACAACTGGTCGATGGGATGAAATTAAGGATAAGTCATGGCAGAGGTATGCCCATGCAACACTAAAGTCACGAAATATGTCCATAGAGTGGGCACCACACGAACTTCCTTTTTATGGTAATCATCACTCATCCAGACTTAACGTCAGATCAGTAGCTTTTCGATTGGACGAGATTCCCGCAAATAGTTCTGACATTGTAGTATTACACTGGTACCTTCATATTGCTAGGGTTTCTCACAAGATTTTTAGAGAACATGTTCGAAATGCCAAGGAGTCTGTTATTCGCCTTCTTAAACGTGCTCCTAACATTAAAATTTTCATCAAAGGCCCACATGCTTTAACATATGTTACTAATATGCTTCCTTATGACTTTATTAGACAAATTGAACAACAAATACTTTTTGATGAATTTTTAGATTTGCAGGATCGCATAATATATTTAGACCAGTGGGATGCGACTGTCGCTAACGAAAATGTTCATGTTCATCCCAACATGTCAGTTAATGCTGATATGGTGCATTCCATGTTGTCGTATATATGCGGGAGAAAATGATAGAAAATATGCAAATTTATGTACACTATATATTTTCTCAAACTTATCGACATCCTGTTGGCTTCATTCAACCACTGAATGGTCGATCAGGTTGTATCGTTGTCAATGTGGCTTTGTGGACGTCGTAATCATTTATATCACCAAGATTGCATTCATGCTGTGTATAAATGCAATCTGACGGTCAGTCAATAGCAATATTTGTATTTCAGATCTTTTTCTTTCTAAGTATTTACAAATCTGTTTGATCGAATTTTCACATTTATCTCATATATATTATTTATTTTTTTATCGTTGTAAATAATTATTTAGAAATCTTTGATATTTATCTTGCTTCAAGTGAAGCTATTGCTGTGCCATTAGAGACTAAGCGCAAAATATTGATATAAAGTAGGCCAATATGGTGTCGATCGACCAAAAGGTCTAGAATCATGACTCTTGGGGATTAAGTTCCTATGAGGAAGCTCGAAAAGGAATAATATTGGGCCGTATCACCGATCACAGAAGTCAAATTGCAAGGCCTTGACATGACTTCCTGTAATCTAAAAGTCCCGAAATCATGACTATTGTCTGTTAGGTCTCCGGGCTGACGCCCGACAAAACATTAAAACAAAAATGACATAGACTATCATTTAAGGTAACAGACACCAGACATTTTTTTTGTTTTTGTTTTTGTTTTTTTGTTTTGTTTTTGTTTTTTTTTTTTTTTTCGTTTTTGTTTATTTTTCCAAGTTCACATAATACAATACAATAATACAAGTAGTATATTCATGATTGACTCAGCTCATGATCAACTCTTACATATGTAAAAGTAATTAATATACTTGTCAAACATGATATATTTATATCTTTTTTTTAAATTCATTTCTTATGTAAATCTAATGATCTAGATCCCGTGCTGTGGTGATAGATCTCCATTTTTCTCTGATATGGTCTGCCTTTGTCTGGGTATAAAAAAATGCACTCTGAATGTTTTTTCTTATATGAACAGTATTTCATGGTCATTCCCCTTATCGTTAACTTTACGGTTTCCCACAACAAGTGGTTATCTATTGAATATTCAATATTAGTGGTGTTAACATTATTTCTATACTGGTTAAGTGTGTCCGATATACATTCCTTAACTTTTGCAACATATATATTATCATGTAATAATGAGTTGTTGAATTTCCAAATGCCACTTCCTCGTTTTTGATTGATAAATTTAAAAGTAACTGAAACTGGAGAGTGGTCAGATCTATAACTTATTCCTATATCCGTATTGATAATAAAAGGGACTTAATCAGAAGAAACTAGAAAATAACCCAACCTTGTCTATTTTTGATGAGGACCCCTCCACGTATATCTTCTAATTCCAGGGTTCTCTTCACACCATATATCTAACATATCTAATGAAGACATCATTTCGTGGATTTTAGCTTGACTTCTAGGATTATTTTTTTGTTTATAATTAAGGTTATCAAGTTCATAACTTAGACACACATTCCAATCTCCACAGGCTATTATTGGCTTATTATCTAAAGTTTCAAGTTTTTGGTGTATATTATCAAAAAAAGCAGGAGTATCCTCATTTGGGCCATAAAGAGCTAACAAAGTTATTTTCCTATCGAAGAGTTTCATTTCAAATATTAGAAAATTACCATTAACATCCTTAATCTCCTTTAAAATTTAAAATTTAAATGTGTTATTAACCCCATTCACTTGCCCAATATTGCTCAATCTCTTTAGTAGAATGTGTATCAATTAGTACAGATATATCATATTTTTTCCTATAATTAATGAAAAAATCTCTGCTTTTTATTTTATCTGACGACAAATACCGACAGTTGCAGCAGCCATTTTTTAAATTATCATCCATTGTTATTTCTTATTAAGTTAGTTATTAACCAACAAAATATATACCACCACAACACTGGTTTAAGATATTCTTGACTTTTCAAGTTTAAAGTGAACTTTTTTTAAAACAACAATGAAGACTCCCCGTTCCCCCCACCCCCTGGTACAGATACAAAAATACATATAGAATTCCAGCTGTATATCTGTAGATGTGGCCAAGCCAGGCTGGCCCACTATTAACTACATACATTTATCCCCTATTTCATCCCCCTATACTTTACCTCCTATTTCTCTACTTACGTTTTCCATTCTGTTCACTTTCACACGAACCGCTACCACCCTCTCATATACCACACACCGGAAGTAAACAAATAAACCGGAAGTTATGTGAATCAATATAATTTCTCTGACGAACCAATATCTGTAGTATTTTATCATATCAAAAACAAGTATTCTCAAAAACAAAATCAAACCAAAAGGAAACAGTATCATTACAAGTCTAGAAAAAGTTTCGGTTACCTGTGAAATATGCTTGTCAATACATTGTACATTAAGTACTCTTATGTGTTACATTATTATCTATTCAGACAAACTATATCACACTGATTCAAATAATCTCGTATGATAAATATAATATATATACATATATATATATAATTTTTCCAGACAATAAATATTCAGCTCAATACCTTATATGTGGTATATCATATATAGTTTTTAAACATAAATCATTCTGAATTTGTATTTTATATAATACATATATATACATATAGACATGTTTTTAAAGATGATATATATTCTGAAATTCTGTCTTGGTCCTTACATATTTATACACATTATCATCTGAAAGCATGTATCCTTTTGACTCAAAACTGGTACCTTTTATATAACGTTCCGGACACCAAGTAATATAATTATGAATTTTTACTCATGTTATACATATATATATTAGGTCAGCATGTATTATTCTGAGTTAGTACTCTTTTATATATATATATATATATATATATATATGTGTGTGTGTGTGTGTGTGTGTGTGTGTGTGTGTGTGTATTTGTGTGTGTGTGTGTGTGTGTGTGTATTTATGTATCTATGTATCTATTCAGACAACATATTTCATTCTGATTCAGTACTATTTTACATTTATTTTTTGCAAAATAACATACAACATTTTTGCTTTGATCTCCTTTATAAATCAGAAATACAAATGTTTTGTAAATTTGTAAATCATTATTATTTTGTACCCATAGTTACCATAAATATTAATTGTCAATCAATATCTGATCCATCCAAATGTACAATGCTATTATTGTGTCCATTGTATATAACATCAGCTTGTTTTGTACATATAAATGTCCATGATTTCACAGATATTATTACTTACGCGGAAAATTGTCACCATTCATCAGGAAAGCATCTGTCAAAGGAATGTTGTAAAACAGTCTCCGTTTTTTTCCATTCCTTAGTAACGCATATAATTTTCCATCAGTACTCCAAGACCGTTCAACACACTCAAGTTCAAACGCTGCCTTTAACCTCTGTTGGTTAATACGAGTCAAGTCCTCCATGATGAAATATCCTGATCCCTTTAACACTTTCCGCTGCTGTATGACTTCTATTTTCTTCCTTCTACGAGTCAACTTACAAATTATGTTTCGTGGTTTTCCTCGCTGGAAGACACCAAGCCTATGGGCTATATCTATGTCTGCCTCTAAGATCATAACTTTCAGTTTGTACTGAACAAATCTTACAATTTTTCCAACACAGTCTTCAACGGTCTCATTTTTGTCAGTATCCTCAAGGCCTACAATCCGTACAGAGTTTTTTTCTGCTGTGTTGCTCTAAATCACTTTGCTTGCTTTCTAACTCAAACTTTTTTCCCTCGCAATCTGCTACTTCCTGCTCAAGTTTCCTGACTCTATTTCAATTCCTCATTCTGTACTTCTAAGTCTAAAACCCGGCCCTCAAGTCTCTCTACCAGTTCTCTGTTTTCTCTTTTAATTTTCTCTCTCAGACTTTTCATCTGTTGGCTCATGTCTTCTTTGAGTGTTGAGAGCATAGCAAATATGTTATCTAGTTTTTCATCTGTGGACATTTTTCCTTTGAAAATATCACTAATTCGTCCTGACTGGAGACCTTTGGATTGCCCTTTACCACCGCTAGTGCTAGCACTCCAGGTGGAAGCCATTTTTCGGAGAAAACAATTCAAACACGGTTCACTGCAGGAAACACCTTTCACAATATATACAGGTATCCTGGTGTAAAGTACAGGCAAGTTACAATAATGTTCACTGAAGCATGGTGAGAGGTGTTCTTTGTCCAAAAGTTTTTCCCTCAAAGTACTATATAGGCAGAAGAAATCTGCTCTAGAAACACCACAATTCTCTTCTACAATGCATTCAAAATCATCCATGCAATTTCCATTTTGAAAGTCAAATTAGTTGATGTATAAAAACACATTTCTTGTAGAGAGTAGTACACACACCTCAGCACTGTCCAGCTGACCTTGACAATCCAGACACCAGACATGTTAAACTGTCAAAAGAATACTTTTTTTTTTGATAATTATAAGAAAAAGGCACAAAATCATGATATTTTTTGGTCGGTTTCTCGGATAAAGCCTGACACGGTCTGTGAAAAAAGTTACCTTGACCTATATTCAAGGCTACCTCGTTCTAATCACTGTATGCTAAGGGTTAATATAATATTCATGATGGCAGAACTTGTATTGTATATTCCTATTCATGTTGATGTAAATTACAGGATTGATATGTTTTGTGTATATTGTAATTATGGTGATACCACAACGGATTAGTCATTATACTTCTATTATATAACTCTATATATATCATGTATAACCCACTTAAGTAAAATGTGTATAAGTTTATGTTTTGATCCGAAACATATTGATATAGTGTAGCGCTTAATGTATATAATATTAGTATACAATACAGTGTACAATATATAAATGTATATACTTGTGTAAAATACATGGAAATGTCGGAAATACCCCATTCAAACAAAACAGAGTCTGTGACCGCAAGCACTCACGTCCTGTCCTTTGGGACATGAATACACGTGCAGATATATTGTAAATGTATGTTGAGTAATGATAATCATGTCTAAATAAAGACCAGTATACACACTAGAATACATATCCTGTGATGTCATAGTAACGACTCTAACAATGGCATATAAAATTGTAACAAGTAATATGTATTACACTTGCATGTCTGACATCAGACAATGTTATCATTTTCTACGTCTTTTAATTTAAATGTTTAGATTTATAGATATAGTGTTACATTGGTAAGGTAAGAAACCCATTCATTTAGTAACTCTTTATTCAAATATAACCATTGGATTATGTATTCAAGTTCATTTATACCTCTCATGCCAGTGGCGTAGGAAGTGAGGAGGCAATTGCCCTCTCCTACTAACCCAGCAACCCACCCCCCACCCCCCACCCCCCTTCCTACGCCACTGGAAACGAATCAGATAAATTTGGATTCCCCTCTCCCCACTAAAAAAAGGTTAGGGAAAATTGCTGCCTTCCTTCTGTCCCCCCCCCCCCCCCCCCTGCCTTCTTACGTCACTGCATGGAACAGTGCAGCGTAACCTATATTTACGTGTGTTTTCTATCATGCAGCTATGAACTGTACAATGCATTAAATTTATCTTATATTCTGCATATATATAGATGTGCATGTAAAATACCCTGAACTTTCGGTTAAAATGAACATTAAAATCCTATCACTCCGTGTATATTGTAACTTGAAATTATCGTCTCAAAGTCTGTGTAAGAATTCTATTCGATATCAACATGGCCATTTTTGTCGTGAGCGAAGAAAACCTTTACGTCTTTCTGACTTTTCTTCATAAGTTGTGATTTATTTATAGAGACGGTCCAATCTTTCCTATCAGCACCGATAAGACCACGTGAGCATAAATCAATCCAAGTTACATTACAATTATATCTTTCGCCTGGGATACTAAATGCAGGCGATCATCGGATCACAGGGTCTTGTGTTAATACATAACAGTCGTGCGTACTCTGTGTAACATATATTTTCGACGATCTATGCATTCAAGAGTTTCAAGCACTTTGATCAGGATGCGCCACTTCCGTTCGTCTCCGTTATATACTTCCGTTATATTTATATGTGTAGATGTACGTGTGTGTATGCATGTTGTGTTGTCCTGTTTGCCTTGTTATTATTCCACGTTCATGCTCAACTGAAAATTCTAACAGATGGATGATCCACTGGTGCTGCCCTGTCAAATTTTGCCAAATTTAAAATGGGTAATATTCTGTATATCAGCTTTCCTGATCTACGGTAACGGTTGATCATTGGTAGTTCTGTATAGGCACATCCTTA
>NW_026783047.1:0-18220 GCF_031769215.1 Ylistrum balloti
AAATTTACCTTCAGGGTTAGGTAAAGAGATAAAAAGATGATTAAATTGAGATATAAGAAGTAATTTAATAATACTAATTCTTCCAATAGGTGTAAATTATCTCCTATTCCATATTTTTATTAAGGATTTTAGTTTAATGAGCTTTTTATCAAAATTTAACTTTGGGATTTCATGCAGGTTCACACTAAATTCTATTCCTAACAAAACAAATCTTTCTCTACCTCACTGTAAGTTGAGTTCTGGTAAACTATCTGTGCTATATTTTTTGCTCCCAATCCATACCACTTGAGTTTTATCAACATTTATCTTTAAACCAGAAATTTTAGCAAATTCCTTAAGTTCAAGAATTGATTCTCTCAAAGATTTTTTCTGATCCGTCAATAATTAACCAACCTCACATGTGAGTATAACGTAGGGAATCTGAGTTGATGCAGAGGCTTTCTGTTGTATGGGATAAGAGCTCGTGTTAAAGTCTAATCCAACCCCTTCAGTCGTCCAGAGTGAGAAGATCATACCAACAATTAAAACTACCAATTATTCATCAATATTCTCATACCAATAATACACGGAATCAACATTGTTCATAATGTTAAATGCAATAAACCCACCTCCTTTACTTCTTTCACAACGAGAGTGGTTAAAAATGGAATCGCAAAAAGTTTTCAGTTTCTAGCTTCTTAGAAAAATGACATAAAAATTCATCAGACACTTTTAACCATTTGAGAAAAGTTTAAAAGAAGCATTTACAAAGTATAATAGGTTGATAAGTTAATCTGAGTAGCATTTTATTCGGAAGCAATTCTGATCCCCGAACTTTAACAAACCTATGTGGGTCCTGCAACAAGGTTATTACTTACAAAACCATCCTGGATATGCTGCGACTCGGCTTGTGTACGAACTCCTTTGTGTAAAAAGGTCTATACAATGTATTCCTGAAGCATAACCAATGTGGTCTCCCTAATTTCGTGTATATTTGCCAACAAAGCACGGAACCATTTGTGTGTTTTCTTGTAGTCTTTGTAGTGATTACATTTCTATTTTAACCGTCACTATTCCAAAACACTGAACAAAGATTACGAAGGAGTGACACCCAACTTCAAACCAGTGCAACATATCATTATGCAACCTTCATTTGACGTACATCAAAGAAGCAAATCAGTCTTCTCGTCTTACCCATAAGGTGTTGCAAACGGAACCTTCAATTTCACCATGATATGTTCCAAGGGTGCAGAGGGCAAAAATGATTGTTATACCTGGAGTATCGAGGATGTTCAGACCAAAACAAAACAAAACAATTGTATCTTTCTCGGGAGTAACAACCTTGTAACAATAATACATATACTTTCGGTATATAGATCCGGGTTTGGGAATTCGTCCCATGTTCATTGGATATGGACTAAGTATTTACGCAGAATACATTTGAAAATACAAACTCTCTGCAACACATACTAGGCGCTTTAAAAGCATCGCCATCTACTGTTATGTATCGAAGCATCTTTAGCGTGAAAAGTGAGGCCAGTAGCAGTAGGTTGTCAACAGCAAAACCCCAGATACCAGTACTATGTTCTCGGTGTTACGAAAGGCCTTCCCCAAGGTAGCGTTCTTGACCCTTTCCTCTTATTTCAATTTGTTTAGGGTTATAAATGTAGTCACAAAAAATTACGAGCTATTTGAAGAAAGGTAACTATGGACAAAAGGGGAAAATATAACGATAGCGTTAACAGGAAAGGTTAACATCTACATGTCCGTCACTTCTTGCTGAGAAGCAAGATCGTGATGATAATTTCGCTTCTTCGATCGCTATCGTCATGGTTTTCGCTTCATAGTGCCTTTGGGTTAAATTGAAATTGGTCTTAACGGAGCAAGGAAATGGCACGTGTTATTCCTGATTTCAACATTACTATTTTCCTTACATGTACTTACATATATAATAGAATTGATAAAATTACATTATTGAGAACATCTCGCTTTCATTTCGTATACATTTTAATAAACCTCCGATATCAGGTGCACGTATTCCTATTAACTGTGTATAATATTGGCATGCTGACCCTTGCTCCAATTTTTTCACCAAAAGAAATAACTTGTACGGTACCTAAAATTCTCTACCTTATAATGAAAAGTGTTTCATCCTTGGCAGCCCAAAATTACAGTTAATATTCATTCATTATCGGTACAGTTTAATTGTCATTATCAGTACAGTTTAATATTCATTATCAGTACAGTTTAATAGTCATTATCAGTACAGTTTAATAGTCATTCATTATCAGTACAGTATGGATGGTTATAGTATGTAATTACTGTTGCTGGGGAGAATTTTCTCCATTTTTCTGTTACCATGGAAACAGATTAAAAATTTAATTTTTTTTTTGTGCCAATGCCCTGAAACCGTTCAATATAATAACTCGAAGCTTTGGACACTAAAAAGCTAGTACAGTAGTGGTACATTTTACGGAAAAGTTCTTCATTTAAATGCTTTTTCAGTTACCATGGAAATAGACACACAAAGTTCAGTTTTGTCAAGTAACCGTTCAAAGTAATTACTTAAAACTTGGTATCCAGCTAGTACTCTAGTTCTCTATTTCAATACTTTGTATGGAACTGCTAAAAATAACAAACAGAACATCGGAACGGGGGGATAATATTACGCTTTGCGTTGTCTGATACAACCTGAATAAGGATTTAATGGGGTACAGTTGGAAATTATCTACGAATAATATTAATTGCTCGAACTACAACACAATCAATGATTTTCAAGAAGCTTTTGACATTTGACGTCGTGGCGGTCATAATAGATCTCCAATCAACTTCAAAAATATGCACTTACACATTCAGATGCGTACACGATCCAAAATATCTTTGGAACATCAACTACAAGGTAAAGAACAAGCAACATTCAGGAACAATTAAACCTAAATACATAGTATATAGTGTAATGATCTATAGTAGTTGTAATCTCGTAAGAGTTATCTCTCTTAGATCCTCTCCTGTATTGGTTATAGGACAGCCTCGTTCTGGAAATAAAAAACAAACATGGAGCTGAGAAGAAACGTGTTGTTTAGTCTATCGCTGAAACGTCTAAGCAAAGCATGGTGTCAGACAGCGGGATACTGATGGAAATATGGGTATTTGGTAAGGCAACATATCCAACCAGATATCGGCGGAATGAATATTGTATGTCATATCGCTTAACTCGTCAATAACTGTCGAATCGATGACATCTAGTGTGCGCTGTATAAAACACGTGCTACCCGCCAGAAACCAAAACCCTCTACCCAGACCGGTAAAATACCGAAATACAGGCAAATAGACATTATCAGCCCAATCCAACATAATGGAGCATACCCGCCCACCCCCAGAATTAGACTTTTCGGCGTCTGAGGGAAATCTCCCAGAAAAATGGAGAAAATGGGAACAATCCATGCGACTATATTTAGATATAGCGATGTCAGATAAATCTGAAAAGGAAAAATGTAGTGCATTCCTATACATAATAGGACAAGACGGAAGGGAAATTTACAACACTTTCACATTCACAGAGGAAGAAAAAGACAAAATTGAAGTTTTAATAAACAAATTTAAGTCTTACTGTGCCCCGAGGGAAAACATAACTGTGTGGCGACACAGATTCTACACACGTACACAAGGTAAAACAGAAACTATTGATGAATACGTGACCGAACTACGCATTATTGCAAAAAACTGTAAATTTGGTACACTGGAAGATGAAATGTTACGCGATCGTATTGTCTGTGGTGTATTTTCAGAAAAGGTAAAAGAACGACTTTTGAGAGACAATCAACTCACACTTGAAAGGGCCGTATCTGCTTGCAGAGCCAGTGAGGAGTCACAACAAATGTTAAAAAATCTAAACACAGAAGAAGTCAACGCGGTACACAAAAATCATCGTGATAAACAAAACAGACCCCCCAACGAACGTTATACAAATAGACCAACACAGAGTGCAAGGGGAGGTAACAAGAAACAGTCAGTCAGGGGAGACAACTCCAACCACAGCAAACAACATGTAAAACAAAAACTATTTCAGTGTGGACGTTGTGGCACTAAACACGGATATCGGAAATGTCCAGCATTTGGTCAAATATGTGATAAATGTAAGGGAATGAATCATTTCGCTCGACAGTGTAAAACTAAAGTGGTACACGCGAATGAGGCAGTGGACATGGAAGGATTCGAAGACTTGTTCATTGGTGCAGTACATAATCACAAAACAGAGGTTGGAACTAATGAAGCTTTCGCAAATCTCAACATCAATGGAACAAATGTCAGGTTCAAATTAGACACGGGCTCCCAGGCCAACATTATATCGGACAAGTTGTTTAACTGTCTAAATGTAGAACCAAAAATCAAATTATCGGGCACGGCAACGCGACTATCGAGCTACACTGGCAACAAAATACCCATAAAGGGGAAGTGTAGGTTCCAATGCCTAAATGAAAACGTTGAATTCTACGTCGCAAGGGAAGACACAGTCCCATTACTTGGATTCAAATCATGTCAAGACCTTGGGCTAGTAAAAGTGGTCATGATGACTGAAAAGGTTACTGAGCCGTCAGTGGATAAACAGGACCCTACTAGCAAGTTTCTGGAAATATTTAAAGGATTAGGTTGCCTTAAGGAGCCATACACCATCAAAGTTGACAAAAGTGTAACACCGGTTGTAAACCCACCACGTAAAATCCCTGCAAATCTACGCGACAAATTAAAAATCACACTCAACGAAATGGAGAAAAATGGTGTCGTGAGAAAGGTTGATGAACCCACTGACTGGGTCAGCTCCATAGTGCTAGTGGAAAAGCCCAAGTCAGGCAAGTTAAGAGTGTGCCTCGACCCGAGGAATTTGAACAAGGCCATAAAGCGTGAACATTTTGAGTTACCAACAATTGAAGATATCACAACGCGAATGTCAGGTGCTAAAATCTTTACTAAGCTCGATGCCAACAGTGGTTATTGGCAAATCCCTCTAGATGAGCCTAGCCAACTCTTGACAACCTTTAATACACCTTTCGGCAGGTACTGTTACCTACGCATGCCGTTTGGCATAAAGAGTGCGCAAGAAGTTTTTCAGAAGCGTATAGCACAACATTTCGATGACATTGAAGGTGTCGAAGTGGACATAGACGACATACATCGGAAAGGATAACGCGGAGCACGATGCTCGTCTCGATCGTGTGTTGCGGAGGTGCGAACAGATAAATCTCACCTTGAACAAGGACAAATGCAGGTTCAGCGAAAATGAGGTCACATATATAGGTCACAGACTGTCTGCCGCTGGTGTAAAACCAGATCCAGAAAAACTGAGTGCAATTACTGAGATGCCCCGACCAGTTGACAAAAAAGGAGTAGAGAGACTACTTGGAACTGTCAATTACTTAGCCAAGTTCATACCAAACATGTCAACCATCACACAGCCGATTCGAGAGTTGCTCAGAAAGGATGTCGCATTTCAGTGGAACAAAAGTCAGGATGACGCTTTCAAGCAAATACTAGGCATATTGTCAAAAGAGCCAGTACTAGCATTTTATGACCCAAGATTACCAACCACCGTAAGTGCAGATGCATCAAAATACGGATTAGGTGCTGTAATTCTACAGAGGAATAAGCCCATAGCATTTGCCTCTAGAGCAATGACTGACACAGAGTCAAGATATGCACAAATAGAGAAGGAACTTCTTGCAGTTACCTTTGCTTTAGAACGCTTCAACAACTACACCTGTGGATCGCAGGCACTAACTGTAGAAAGTGATCACAAGCCGTTGGAAGCCATACTAAAGAAACCCCTATCTCAAGCGCCACCTAGGTTACAGAGAATGCTTCTACGTCTACAACGCTATGAATTCACTCTAATCTACAGGCCAGGCAAGGAATTAGTAGTAGCGGACACACTTTCTCGTGCATATCTTCCCAACAAGGATGGGAATATGGATGAAGAACTCAATTGTCATGTACACACTGTTTTGAACAGTCTACCTGTCTCTGTCAATAAAATGGATCAAATTCGCACTCGAACAGACGAGGATGAACAACTCAGTCAAGTTAAGGCATTGATAGAGAATGGCTGGCCAGAAAATAAAAATGTTCTAACAAAAAACCTACAAGAGTTTTGGAAACTTAGAAATGAACTAACTATCAACGAAGGCATAGTGCTCAAAGGAGAAAGGATAGTAATTCCGGAAAGTCTCCAAGATGAAATACTGTCAGATCTTCATGTAGGTCACTTTGGTATAGAAAAAACCAAACTCAGAGCCAGAAGTATTGTTTATTGGCATGGCATGAACACTGATATTGCTGACATGATATCAAGGTGTAGTACCTGTATGGATATGAGGAACAACAATCAGAAAGAACCTTTGAAGCCAACACCTGTACCAAGTGGACCGTGGCAAGTTGTGGGAACCGACTTATTCTCATGGAACCAGTCAGACTTCCTGATAGTCACTGATTACTATTCCCGATACTTTGAGGTAGCAAAGTTGGAGAACACTAAAAGTGTAACAGTAATAACACACCTGAAATCTATCTTTGCACGACATGGAATACCGTTTGAAGTGAGGAGCGACAATGGTCCACAATATTCCTCATCCGAATTCAAAACATTTGCGACAAAGTGGAAGTTTAAACACACAACATCAAGTCCCTATTTTGCTCAGGCGAACGGCTTAGCAGAGAAATCTGTACAAACCATGAAACGCATCCTTGAGAAAACCAACGCTAACGGGCAAGATCCGTATCTTGCTCTACTCGAGTACAGGAACTCGCCTACGGATACAGAATCACCAGCACAACTACTCATGAGCAGAGAGCTTAGATCTGTGCTACCAGTTACCCAACTTAAACTTCAACCACGTGTAGTGTCTTCAGAACACGTTCAGAAAACCAGACAGAAATCGCAGCAAAAGCAGAAAAAATATTTCGATATTGGAGCCAAACGCCTGTCGGAATTAAATGACGGAGATAAAATTCGTTTTAAACACAGAGGACAATGGACTCCAGGAAACATTTATAATCACTCTAAATACCCGAGGTCCTACACAGTAGTGACACCTGATGGTGAGAAGTTTCGTCGAAATCGTCGAGACATCATTCAGTCACGAGAGGAAACATTCAGGAGAAACACAGAGGACATTCCTGATTTCATGGAGCAAGAATCAACTACGAAACCTAGTGACACGCCAACGCATAAGGCGACAGCACTAGCAATGCCCACCGGAAACTCTCCGAGTATGAAGACAAAATACGGCAGAAGTGTGAAACTGCCAGCACGATTCAAAGATTATGAGATGTGAAGTGCACAGGGGCAGAATAATCCCCTTTTTAATGTTAGGTCTCAGGCAGGACAGTCTATCCTGATCCTGGTAGTTATGCTTGATAAAATTCATCAGTAAAGAGTTCAAAATCAAAACTATTTTTGGTCCATTATCTTCTGGTGAATTTGGTCACTCATAATTGCAAAATTATCACATTTTATTTGTTGCTTGTGTTCCATATATAATTCTCAATCAAGAGGGTTGGATATACACTATTACTTAGAAACTGTGACAATATTATAAACAACAAAGAAATATTAAGTCTCAAGACATGTATCAACATGCAGTTTAATTTCGAGCTATTTTGTTTCAGTATGGTCAATTAACCATAAAATACAAGTTACATATATATCACATGCTCCCACCAATGACAATTGAACTTTTAAAGATAAAATACCTATTTTCAAAAGGGGAGTTGTAATGATCTATAGTAGTTGTAATCTCGTAAGAGTTATCTCTCTTAGATCCTCTCCTGTATTGGTTATAGGACAGCCTCGTTCTGGAAATAAAAAACAAACATGGAGCTGAGAAGAAACGTGTTGTTTAGTCTATCGCTGAAACGTCTAAGCAAAGCATATAGATAAAGATGATAAACACGATCTTGATAATTCTAGAGCAATTACCCTATCATCATGCCTCAGTAAGTTATTTATATCTATTATAAACAACAGACTGGCTAAGTTTCCTCATGAAGTCAACCTCAAATCACATATACAATCTGGTTTTAGAAAGGGGTATTCTACCACTGAAAATATCTTTATATAGGAAGTCAGGTGGCGCAATGGTAACGTACTCGTCTTTCACCCAGACGTCAAGGATTCTATTCCCGGAACGGACGTAAAAATGGGTCACCTGCCCGACCACGTGGGTTTTCTCCGTGTACTCCGGTTTCCTCCAAAATTAAGACCTCCTGCACGCTTCTATTCGGGCAAACAAGAGCGATTGGAAAAAACTTGTTTCGCAATTGTTTTTTTGTTTTTTTGTTTTTAATGTTTATTTATAGAATATTTTGTTTTGCATATTCGGACCTCTATTTACTTTTAAAAATGCAAAAAGTTATATTTGTACGTTCATCGATTTAAAAACAAATACGGTGTAGCGAGCTGGATCATGGGGAAAATGCAACTCTTTCACTTTCAGGAAAACGGTTATACACATTCATATGAAAATACAAAACCTTGCGTTCGTAATGGAAATCATATATTTGACATTTTTAGGCGTATTGTTGGTTTAACATATAGTGAATATTTATCACTATTCAGATTAAGAAGAGTATATTGAACATAATAATGTATCGTGCTTGCAAGAAATAGATAGTATATTTGAATATAACTGTGATATATGTGAAAGTATTTGTTATTTCACATGCAGATAAAACTGTATTGATGTCGAAAGGTTTACAGAAAGCTCTTGACCGTTTTTTTAATTACTAAGAATAAAAATAAAGTGTCAATACCAAAAAGACAAAACATTTTATTTTTGATAAACGTAAAAATAGAAGACAATTCTATTTTAACACATTTAATTATCCTCGTGAGGATTCTTACCCTTAACTCGGTATATTGTACAACTATAATGGATCATAAGTCAAAACAAAGACACAATCAGCTGACCAGGCAAATAAAGCACTGCTCGCATGGAAATTAGGAAGATTCCATTATTAGTGGATCTGCAACTTAAGTCGCTTAACTCGCTTGTCTTCCCTATTTTACTAAATGTCTGTGAAATCTGGGGATTTGAAAATGTAAGCATAATTGAAAAAATCCACTTGCAATTTTGTAAGAAAATTTGATATGATCGAAACAGTACGCTAGATTTCATGGTTTCTGTCGAGCTGGGCTCACAGGAAATAAAAACTACAGATAAGGATATTAATGGTCTGGCATTAAAACAATTACAGAAGATACACTTTCTCGTATATTCTATTGTTTAATAATAAAAATGCAACAATCCTGAATTATGAAATACTAATAATCTGTGCACGAAATTTACGTTACGTTGACCATTTTTGTAGATAGCAGATTAATCGTCCCGACACAAACAATCGTCGTTTAATTCGATGGAACTACATAACGTTGGTATATTAATTTGTCCGAGGAAATTTAATATTGACATGAATACTTTTATATTTGAGATCGTGAGATTACTAACCTGAATTATCTGAAATTATTAGGGCGTATTTATTTATTTCATTTTATTTTTCGTTCACATTATCACTAGTGAATAAGTTATGTCATACAGTTAATTATGAGCTTGAGGGATCTGAATACTCTCTGGTTTCCCGAGACAAGGAACTTGGTATGTTCCCCTCAAACTATTTATGTGAATATAGTCCTATAGTATCAGAACCGATGGTCCATATTTCGTTTTCAAAACAGGATAAGAACTAACGCTTTCAGACATTTTTTACAATGATATGGCTATTTTGTTGACATTGATACCCAGTCGAATATTCCTACAAACTACACTTACTTTAATGATATAGATGATGTAACATGTGATGGAACATTGTATGTCTTGCAGGTCCTTGCTGCTGGGATTATGTGTGTTGGTGACTTTGCACAGCGCAGTACGCTACATCACCTCCACAGCATATACCGAAGAAACGATATGGACTTTGTATAGAAAAGTTGTCACCTCAAGTCAGACCCAATACATTCAGGCAGGTGAACCTGTCAACCATATTGCATTTATAAAGGTAGCTAAAGCAGGCAGTTCTACGGTTCAGAATATATTTCTACGTAACGGGGATGAAAAAACCTTCACTTTTGCTTTACCAAAAAAAGTCCACTGGGCCAACGTACATTAACATCTGAATACTTCTAGCCATCACCGAAAAATGGAACTTACGATATAACTTGTGTACATATGAGGTACAACAGATCACAGTTCAGTAAAGCTCTACCAAATGATACTTTATGTATAGGGACAATTAGGGAGCCATATAGTCATTTTATCTCTAAAATAAGATTTAGTAATCCTGAAAAGATTCTAAAATTACCAGGAGATAATCCAGTTTTGAAATATTTGCAAGATGAACAAATTAGAAGGAAATCTAATGGTTATTTTACTCAGTACCCTGTAATAAAATATCGTGGTACTTTGGATATCTTATGAAACTCTATGAGAAGCAGGATCAAAGTCAGGTAAATAGCTATTTACAAAAAATGGACAAAGAAATGGATATCATTCTAGTGTTGAAACTAATGGACGAATCTGTTGTATTGATGCGACGAATCCAAAACTGGGATTTGAGGCACGTTTTGTATGCTCAACTTCGCATCAACAGGCAGGAAGAGCCTTGATCTATGTTTGCATCAGATGTTGCCAAACTCCATAAAAGTTGTGCTTACTATGATTATCTACTGTATGAGTTTTTCTTACACAAATTAAAAGAAACTCTGAAAAGGCAACCGTCGGATTTTTATGACGAACTCGTTTACTTCAGAAAAACTCGAACAAAATACATTAACTATTGTTTGGCTGTCATATCGAGCGATGTACTGAATACTAACCTTACGTTTGAGGGCAGTGCATGGAATAAGCCATTCGTCATCAAACCGAACGACTGTAAAAGACAGTATATTCACGATATTGTGTTTTTGAATATACTAAAACGAAAACAACTTGAATGGAATCTACTGTAGTCGTGAATATCAACGCATATATGATATATACTTAACATACAATATCATTGTAAGAATAAGTAGTCTGCTGGACCGTGATGAGATCCAAAAAGCTGCATACAAACTACCCAAAGGCTGATGTATCAGTGTTTTCGTTCCCCGTCAGTCAACGCCGTGCCCATCACCTGAAGACAAGGAGGGATATGTTACCCAACTTCGCTCCAAGTATAAACTAATATATATAGGAAGACGTCCGTTTTGTCATGATACATATACTTAGTATATAATGTAAACTTTATTTATTTCACAACAATTGAGAAACAATCTTCTTGGTCCGGACTGAAGCGGGCGAGTGGTCTTATTGTGGGAGGAAACCGGAGTACTCAGAGAAAACCCACGTGGTGGGGTTGGTGACCCCGTACCTTTTCACGTCCGTTCCGAGAATCTAATCAGAGTTCACAGTGAGTGATACAGTTGTAAGTTCAGTGTGCGGCAAAAATCACATTTTAATACTTTTAATTGTTCAGATTCCAGCAAAGCTGTGAGTTAACTATGGCTGATACGGTCGGAAAATTACATTTTGGTGCGGTTGCGTGTTCAGTAACCATCACAGCTGTGAGTTCATAGTAACCGATAAATTTGTAAGTTCAGTATCCAGCAACGATCTCATTTTAAAAAATATTGTTGATTGTTCAGAGTTTGTTGTTACCAATACAGTTGTATGATCACAATTTGTTATTTTGATTGTTCAGTGTCCAGCAGAGATCACATTTATTTACTGTTGAACATTCGGTGTGTCTAATAGACGTCCATATTTGATAGCTGCAAGATCACTTTCTTTAGTGTTGATTCTTGAGAGTGTTCAACACTGCTGTAAGTTCATATTGAAGAGAAAAGATTTATGATCACATTTATCACTGTTGATTATTCACAGAGTTTGACACAGCTATAAGTTCATATTGAACAGTACTGCAATATGATAACATTCTGACATGTCGAACGTAACGTGATCAGCACAGATGCAAGTCAACAGCGTCCATTTAAGTATATGACAAAGCTTACAGCTTATATCATATACAATAGCGATTTGTTTCAGTTTTAAGTAAGTAGACTGAGTGGAGACAGCGTCATGTTTTTGTACACTCCCGCACCATGCATTAAAAATAAAGAAAAGAACTAAAAGAGGAAATATTTTACATATAATGACTGTTTCCAAAATACACTGCTTATACATAATGGATATTTAGTGTTATTTTTATCATTCCTGTCAATGTGGAAACCGTGTTGTTTCAAGCTCTCATCAGAAAAATACTTGTTTCTGCGAAAGATAAAACATTCTCCATAAAACACATCCTTTTCAATTCAGCAGTTACCGACTGATCTACTGATATCTTGTCTTTACTGAACACAAGCCTGACAAATTTCTAACACAACTATAGGCTACAAAGTACATTTGTGGTTACATTCTTGGAGTAGTCATATCTACAACATTTTCAAGGTACAGTCTTGTGATCTGTGTATCGTTTTGGCAGCTGCCTGTATAAGTGGAAATTGTATTCTGATTAAGGATGTTCGGTTGTACCTGAAATTTCGCTGTGTATCAAATATAGGAGTCAATGAAGTGATAAGATCAGAGGAATACATGACAACATGCACCATTCACAAGTCCATCATATATGTTCAAGTTAGCAACGATTTCATATGGCATACCAAAAGTTATTGGGGCATCATTTACAAGTCCATCAATTTGTCCCGCAGACATTTTCTTGTGCCTGCATTGGCTTTAACATCCGCAGGGATATTTCAAACAACCTTATCAAGTGCAGGCACTTTGAGTTTGTAACTAAAGTAAGATCAAATATGCCACTGTTGAAATCATCAACGTGTTTGCCAGTGTTGAATAGATGCGGTGTTTCTCCTGGATAAGGTACATCGGTAGGTTTAGTTATTCTTGATTTCAGAATTGTGAGAGCGTCTTGCGACAAGTTGCCGTTCTCTAGCGATTACATCCTTTAATTCATGAATAGTAAACAAAGGTTACAGTGGGACCCATGTGGTCTTCTATATCTGCAAATATCCACTTGTCCAAACTGATATAAATCACTTATAAGTATAATATTGACACTTCCAAATAATCATGTTTGATTTCCCTTAATTGTCTGGAGACATTTATGTTGAAGAGAAAGCATCTTATTTCCAACCATTGAGTCCTAATCTATGATAACAGTGGATAGATCTCTGTACTTGGCCCTTAGTGTGTTCAGAGTGTCTGAATCTACATGGTAGTTTTAATAACCATGATTTGGTAGGATCAGCATGTACAGTAGTATCATACATATTGTGTGCAGCTTATCAACTTGGAACGCCACAAAGAAAAACTTTACAGTTATCTGGATTTTCAACCTCCTCTGAACAGAGATGCTCTTTTAATGCTTGATACAATGCTCTAGTGGTTCATCTTTTTTTCATTGTAATTCATGCAAGAAAAATTCTCTCTGCTTCATATGTAACATTTTCACACGTGCAAGATATTCTTAATTTGGTAAAAGAGAAGGATGATGTTCTATAAAGGGAATAGATTGTGATACACCAAGGTCAAGACCAATATCGTATTGTTGATGTTCAGCAATTTCAGGTTTGTAATATAAAAAATGTTTGCTCTCACGTGAACATGCTAGATTACTGCTGCAGTTTGGTGTTCTTTCTATGGCACTATCAAGTTCATCAGAATGATGTTTGTATTCAGCTCACACGACATCCACAATGCGACTGACATGTTGATAGTGATATTCGTATGATTCAAATGATCCTGGTAAATATTTATCTTCAATACGTCATGGGAAGAACAGTAACAGTTTTTCTCTGTCAATTTTAACACAGTACTGTGGCAGAGGGGGTGGGGGTGGGAGGGGGGAAGCGTAGTTGATGGAAACACAACCATAACCTCTAGAGTTCTCTGTCAATCGTTTATTGTCGTATTTATTAACGTTGAAAGTCGAAACCCTGTAACGAAATAATACATAATATAATAATAATAATACTTAACTCACTGACGATCATAAACATTAGCCAGGTGCTTGCGTAACGATTTAACATATGCCGTCAACGATCCAGGCTTGTCGTTGGTTGATACGCCGAAGGCAAGATCTACAGGGAGGCGTGGATTTCTCCCAAACATAAGGAAGTATGGAGACTCTCCTGTAGAATCGTGGCGCGTACAGTTGTATGCATAAACCAATACAGCTGTGTGGGACTACCAGTCCTGCTTACGTTTACCAGACAACGTTCCCAGCATGCTAATAAGTGTCTTGTTAAAACGTTCACAGAGGCCATTCCCCATAGGATGGTACGGAGTGGTGTTAGACTTTTGGATCCCGGTAATAGCACATAACTGCGTTATCACATCTCCCATAAGGTTTGGGCCCTGATCCGAATAGATGCGCTTCGGTAGTCCATAATGTAACACGAAATGATTGAAGGCCTCTGCGGTAGCCCGGGCTTTCTGATCTTTTGTAGCGACAGCCACCGCGTACCTGGTGAAGTGGTCGGTGATGACAAGGATGCTGTCGAATCCGCCTTTAGATGTTTCTAAGCTGAGGAAGTCCAAACAAATAAGCTCCAGAGGCTGACTTGTCCTAATAGTGACTTACGACGATCTGTCATTGGTTGGGGTTGTCACAGTCCCAACCATAATTTTGTACATTTTATCTGTTTATGTGTATGAAATAATATCCCAGTTATTCTAAACATTTCGTACATGTATTTAATGAAATACTTTCGATAATATATAAACTAAATACTGTCTATCTATTTTTCTTAATAATTCCATGTAAAATATTTAATTACGGATTCTCTGGATCTGAGTTCTTAATATTTTATTTTAGTCTCGCGAGAAAGGAAATGTACATGTAAGCGACAGCAGCGGTGTAGATGTTGGGGTTAATCACTATGGTGACCGTCTTATTGATTTATGTAAAGCTTGCTGTTTACGTATTTTAAATGGAAGAGATAAAATAATTTATCCAATGACTTCACACACTGCGGTCATAATGGAATGAGTGTTATTGACTATTTGTTTTTGAGTCCATCTTTATTTTCATTTGTTTGCCAGTTCATTGTTGGTAATTTCAATGTATTATCTGACCACGCCCCTTACACGTACAACTGTTTACTCGGTTACCTGTATCAGAGACGTATATAACACAATGTTATATATGTCTCTGCCTGTATTGAGTGATTTTGATGTAAGCAGGGCACACATGAATACCGATTCAGGTGGTGAGCAGTCTTCCTACCGATGGAAAGAGGATGGTATGGAACAATTTTTATCGGAACTTGTAGCACATCGTAAGGATATTGATAAATCTGTTTGTTCTCCTAATGAGATTACCCAGAATAGCATAAACGATAATGTGAATAAGTGTACAGAAATCCTAACACAAGCCATGCACCCTTCTCTTGTTACAGGTGACACACGTGTGGCGTATGATTGTGTAGGTGCAGTAGGGCGTGACAATTTAAATAAACAAGGAAGGCGTGTCGTAGGCACACTATTTCAGGAAGACAAACCATGGTTTGACCCTGAATTAAAATATGTTTTGCATATGGATAAAAATGCTTTGAATGTATTCAATAGTTGTAAATCAAATGAGAATCATACTAATTTCATTGCTAAGAAAAAAAATATGAATTTACTAGAGAAAAATAAGAAAAGAATGTATTTGAAATATGAAGGGAATATGTTGGAGTATCTTAGAAAATATAATCTCAAGCAACTTTATAAGAAATTTGCTTCACCTAAGGCATTTGGACATCAGATGAGTATGGAGAATTTATATTTGCATTTTAAAAATTTGTCATCAGAGGCTGTTAACACTTCAGATGCAGCAGTCAGTGGTGTAGATGTTAATGTTATTAATGATATTAATGATGACTCTATTCCAATTTATGATGAGTTAGATTGTCCAATTACATTGAATGAAATTTCTGCAGCTATTTGTAAACTGAAGCGTGGAAAGTCTCATGGCCTAGATGGGATTTTAAATGAATGTCTCCTGGTGGGTGAAGATATACTGCTACCAGCTTTTCATGTATTATTTAATACAATTCTGAATTCGGGTTTTTTTTCCCATCAGAATGGTCGCAGGCAATGATTATTCCTGTACATGAGAAAGGTGTCAAGACTGACCCTAATAATTTCAGAGGGATTAGTTTATTAAGTTGCCTTGGAAAGTCAGAATCTTGTGAAATTATAACTGATGCGCAGTTTGGTTTTCGTCCGGGGCTTAGTACAGTTGATGCTGTATTTGCCTTAAATTCTATAATAACAAAGTCTTTTAGTGAAAATAAACGCCTTTACTGCTGTTTTGTAGATTTTAGGAAGGCATTCGACTGCGTTGACCGGATAAATTTATGGTATAAACTATCTAAGTTAGGAATAAAGGGTAAACTTCTGTGTGTCATTAAATCAAATGTGAGGTCTTGTTTGAAATTTAATGGCCGCATATCATATTTATTTGCTAATGACATCGGTTTGATGCAAGGGGAAATTTTGTCCCCAATTCTATTTTCTACGCATGTAAAAATCTTATTTTATCTCAAATTGTAGTAACCAATATAACTTTGGTGAATTAAGTCTTTTTCTTATGTTATATGCAGATGATATAGTTCTGTTTTCTTAGACTGTTGAGGGTTTATAGGAACTACTAGACAATCTTGCTAGCTATACTGATCAATGAAAGCTATCTGTTAATATAGATAAGACAAAAATTGTTGTTTTTCGAAAAAGTGGGAAAATTCGCAACAATGAAGTTTGGTCATATAAAGGTAATCCACTTAATTGTGTCGAGCAGTTCTCGTACCTGGGTGTGTTATTCAAATACAATAATAAGTTTAATATTATTCAGAAACATTTATCTGATCAAGGTCTTAAAGCAATGTTTGCTTTGTTGTCGAAATGTTCTACTCTAAATCTTAACTGTACAACTGTTAAATTTGTTTGACACATATATAATAGCATATTGTTATATGCATGTGAAGTATGGGGATCCATAAAGGCACTAGATATAGAGAAAATTCACTTAAATTTTTGTAAGAAAGTTCTTAAAGTAAAAAAAAAATAAAACATGCAATGTTATGGTTTATTGTGAACTGAGGCGTCTGCCATTAGAGTACATGAGAAAATATAGAATTATCAAGTATTGGTTTAAGTTGCTTGATACCAAAAATTGTATTTTGAATTGTACATATAGATTTTTACGAGATAGATTCACAGGTACCTGATTTAATTGGTTACATTATGTGAAAGATGAATTGTTTTCCTTAGGTTTTGGTGATGTTTGGTTAGCCCAATCTCCATTCAATATTGATTTCATTTTACCACTTATTCGTCAAAGAATTATTGATCAAGGCCAGCAACACTTAAGAGGCCTGCTAGAAGCTTCATCCAAATGTTTCCTTTATAAACACCTTGTAGACAATTTATCCATACAGGTTTACTTAGCACGATATATTCCTAAGAAATTAAGAATAAATTTAACAAAATTACGTTTGTCTGCACATTCCTTAGCGATCGAGACAGGCAGATACCGAAATATTGCTCGATTCCAGAGATATTGTATATCATGTAATTCCAATAATGAAGTTGAAGATGAGTATCATTTTGTTTTAATATGTCAGTCATATCAAAATTTAAGAACACAATATATAAAGAAATATTATTGGAAGAGACCATCAATGTTTAAAGTTTTACAATTATTAAGTACTACGAATACAAAAGAACTGTGTCAGCTTGGCAAATACATTGTTGAAGCTAACAAGTTGAGCTTCTTTCATACTAATAATATACTATTCTCTCCACTGTAGCACTGTGTGTCGTGCCAATATTCATGATTTGTATGTATATGCATTGTACTGATGGGCCGGAAGGCCAAAAGTCAATAAAATGAATGAAAGATTTCGGCAGGTCGATAATTGCTTGTATGGGGTTAGCCAGCGCAAAATACAGTTTGCGGTAAGTTTGTAAACCTTTATAACACCCTTCCGTTCCAATGTTTACCCGGAATCTGTTGTGTTTGGTATTTGAACCTAATATAAAGAGATACATGTGTATGCTTATAACGGCCGATGAGTACAGATCAAGATATATATGTTATGGTTTTAGAATAACTAATATTTGTGAATTGGATAATATATTTAGTTATTATAAGCAGAAATAGTCAAATTTATTTATCAGAAACTTGAAATTAGAAGCTTAGAATTTGCTAA
>NW_026783048.1:0-32500 GCF_031769215.1 Ylistrum balloti
AACCCAAACAGAGGTTTGGACGACTTGTAACTAAGGAACGATTTTATTTTCTTACAATTTTTGGTGTTTGTAGGTCAGCACAGCACCAAGAAAGTCTCGGGAGTAATGGAAACTGAAAAATAAAAATTTCGAAATTTTTCTAAAAATCCACATTTCCTAGGCGCAATCACCTATACAGATGTTTAGATGACTTGAAACTTAACAACAAGTTTTGGCTTTTGTTTTTTCTATTACTCCAAATAGCAAAACTTCGGTGTTTGCAGCATAGGGCAGCATCGAAGAATACCTGTGAGTGATGGAAAATGAAGAAACCAAAGTTCGAAACTTTTCGAAAAATCCAAATTTCCTAAGCGCTATACCCAATACAAATGTTCAGGAGTGATGGAAACTGAAAAATAAAAATGTCAAATTTTTCGAAAAATCCAAAATTTCCTGATATTTTTTGTCAAATTTGTTTTCATTAAATTCGGAAAATTTCGTTATTTGCAGGCTAGTGCAGCCCGGGGAAGCCTCAGGAGTGAATGAAAATGAAGAATACAAATTTCGAAATTTTTCGAAAAATCCAAATTTCCTTTGCGCAAAACCCAAACAGAAGTTTGGACGACTTGTAACTAAGGAACGATTTTATTTTCTTACAATTTTTGGTGTTTGTAGGTCAGCACAGCACCAAGAAAGTCTCGGGAGTAATGGAAACTGAAAAATAAAAATTTCGAAATTTTTCTAAAAATCATAAAATTCCTGATATTTTTTGCAAAAATTAGCTTTTTACTAAAATTCGGAAAATTTCGTTATTTGCAGGCTGATGTAATACCGGGGAAGCCTCAGGAGTGAATGAAAAGGAAAGATCCAACTTTCGAGCTTTTTTCGAAAAATCCACATTTCCTAGGCGCAATCACCTATACAGATGTTTAGATGACTTGAAACTTAACAACAAGTTTTGGCTTTTGTTTTTTCTATTACTCCAAATAGCAAAACTTCGGTGTTTGCAGCATAGGGCAGCATCGAAGAATACCTGTGAGTGATGGAAAATGAAGAAACCAAAGTTCGAAACTTTTCGAAAAATCCAAATTTCCTAAGCGCTATACCCAATACAAATGTTCAGGAGTGATGGAAACTGAAAAATAAAAAGGTCAAATTTTTCGAAAAATCCAAAATTTCCTGATATTTTTTGTCAAATTTGTTTTCATTAAATTCGGAAAATTTCGTTATTTGCAGGCTAGTGCAGCACCGGGGAAGCCTCAGGAGTGAATGAAAATGAAGAATACAAATTTCGAAATTTTTCGAAAAATCCAAATTTCCTTGGCGCAAAACCCAAACAGAAGTTTGGACGACTTGTAACTAAGGAACGATTTTATTTTCTTACAATTTTTGGTGTTTGTAGGTCAGCACAGCACCAAGAAAGTCTCGGGAGTAATGGAAACTGAAAAATAAAAATTTCGAAATTTTTCTAAAAATCATAAAATTCCTGATATTTTTTGCAAAAATTATCTTTTTACTTAAATTCGGAAAATTTCGTTATTTGCAGGCTGATGTAATACCGGGGAAGCCTCAGGAGTGAATGAGAAGGAAAGATCCAACTTTCGAGGTTTTTTCGAAAAATCCACATTTCCCTGGCGCAATCACCTATACAGATGTTTAGATGACTTGAAACTTAACAACAAGTTTTGGCTTTTGTTTTTTCTATTACTCCAAATAGCAAAACTTCGGTGTTTGCAGCATAGGGCAGCATCGAAGAATACCTGTGAGTGATGGAAAATGAAGAAACCAAAGTTCGAAACTTTTCGAAAAATCCAAATTTCCTAAGCGCTATACCCAATACAAATGTTCAGGAGTGATGGAAACTGAAAAATAAAAATGTCAAATTTTTCGAAAAATCCAAAATTTCTTGATATTTTTTGTCAAATTTATTTTCATTAAATTCGGAAAATTTCGTTATTTGCAGGCTAGTGCAGCACCGGGGAAGCCTCAGGAGTGAATGAAAATGAAGAATACAAATTTCGAAAATTTTTCGAAAAATCCAAATTTCCTTGGCGCAAAACCCAAACAGAAGTTTGGACGACTTGTAACTAAGGAACGATTTTATTTTCTTACAATTTTTGGTGTTTGTAGGTCAGCACAGCACCAAGAAAGTCTCGGGAGTAATGGAAACTGAAAAATAAAAATTTCGAAATTTTTCTAAAAATCATAAAATTCCTGATATTTTTTGCAAAAAATTAGCTTTTTACTTAAATTCGGAAAATTTCGTTATTTGCAGGCTGATGTAATACCGGGGAAGCCTCAGGAGTGAATGAGAAGGAAAGATCCAACTTTCGAGGTTTTTTCGAAAAATCCACATTTCCTAGGCGCAATCACCTATACAGATGTTTAGATGACTTGAAACTTAACAACAAGTTTTGGCTTTTGTTTTTTCTATTACTCCAAATAGCAAAACTTCGGTGTTTGCAGCATAGGGCAGCATCGAAGAATACCTGTGAGGTGAGTGATGGAAAATGAAGAAACCAAAGTTCGAAACTTTTCGAAAAATCCAAATTTCCTAAGCGCTATACCCAATACAAATGTTCAGGAGTGATGGAAACTGAAAAATAAAAATGTCAAATTTTTCGAAAAATCCAAAATTTCCTGATATTTTTTGTCAAATTTGTTTTCATTAAATTCGGAAAATTTCGTTATTTGCAGGCTAGTGCAGCACCGGGGAAGCCTCAGGAGTGAATGAAAATGAAGAATACAAATTTCGAAATTTTTCGAAAAATCCAAATTTCCTTGCCGCAAAACCCAAACAGAAGTTTGGACGACTTGTAACTAAGGAACGATTTTATTTTCTTACAATTTTTGGTGTTTGTAGGTCAGCACAGCACCAAGAAAGTCTCGGGAGTAATGGAAACTGAAAAATAAAAATTTCGAAATTTTTCTAAAAATCATAAAATTCCTGATATTTTTTGCAAAAATTAGCTTTTTACTTAATTCGGAAAATTTCGTTATTTGCAGGCTGATGTAATACCGGGGAAGCCTCAGGAGTGAATGAAAAGGAAAGATCCAACTTTCGAGCTTTTTTCGAAAAATCCACATTTCCTTGGCGCAATCACCTATACAGATGTTTAGATGACTTGAAACTTAACAACAAGTTTTGGCTTTTGTTTTTTCTATTACTCCAAATAGCAAAACTTCGGTGTTTGCAGCATAGGGCAGCATCGAAGAATACCTGTGAGTGATGGAAAATGAAGAAACCAAAGTTCGAAACTTTTCGAAAAATCCAAATTTCCTAAGCGCTATACCCAATACAAATGTTCAGGAGTGATGGAAACTGAAAAATAAAAATGTCAAATTTTTCGAAAAATCCAAAATTTCCTGATATTTTTTGTCAAATTTGTTTTCATTAAATTCGGAAAATTTCGTTATTTGCAGGCTAGTGCAGCACCGGGGAAGCCTCAGGAGTGAATGAAAATGAAGAATACAAAATTTCGAAATTTTTCGAAAAATCCAAATTTCCTTGGCGAAAAACCCCAACAGAAGTTTGGACGACTTGTAACTAAGGAACGATTTTATTTTCTTACAATTTTTGGTGTTTGTAGGTCAGCACAGCACCAAGAAAGTCTCGGGAGTAATGGAAACTGAAAAATAAAAATTTCGAAATTTTTCTAAAAATCATAAAATTCCTGATATTTTTTGCAAAAATTAGCTTTTTACTTAAATTCGGAAAATTTCGTTATTTGCAGGCTGATGTAATACCGGGGAAGCCTCAGGAGTGAATGAGAAGGAAAGATCCAACTTTCGAGGTTTTTTCGAAAAATCCACATTTCCTAGGCGCAATCACCTATACAGATGTTTAGATGACTTGAAACTTAACAACAAGTTTTGGCTTTTGTTTTTTCTATTACTCCAAATAGCAAAACTTCGGTGTTTGCAGCATAGGGCAGCATCGAAGAATACCTGTGAGTGATGGAAAATGAAGAAACCAAAGTTCGAAATTTTTTTCGAAAAATCCAAATTTCCTAAGCGCTATACCCAATACAAATGTTCAGGAGTGATGGAAACTGAAAAATAAAAATGTCAAATTTTTCGAAAAATCCAAAATTTCCTGATATTTTTTGTCAAATTTGTTTTCATTAAATTCGGAAAATTTCGTTATTTGCAGGCTAGTGCAGCACCGGGGAAGCCTCAGGAGTGAATGAAAATGAAGAATACAAATTTCGAAATTTTTCGAAAAATCCAAATTTCCTTGGCGCAAAACCCAAACAGAAGTTTGGACGACTTGTAACTAAGGAACGATTTTATTTTCTTACAATTTTTGGTGTTTGTAGGTCAGCACAGCACCAAGAAAGTCTCGGGAGTAATGGAAACTGAAAAATAAAAATTTCGAAATTTTTCTAAAAATCATAAAATTCCTGATATTTTTTGCAAAAATTAGCTTTTTACTTAAATTCGGAAAATTTCGTTATTTGCAGGCTGATGTAATACCGGGGAAGCCTCAGGAGTGAAAGAATGAGAAGGAAAGATCCAACTTTCGAGCTTTTTTCGAAAAATCCACATTTCCTTGGCGCAATCACCTATACAGATGTTTAGATGACTTGAAACTTAACAACAAGTTTTGGCTTTTGTTTTTTCTATTACTCCAAATAGCAAAACTTCGGTGTTTGCAGCATAGGGCAGCATCGAAGAATACCTGTGAGTGATGGAAAATGAAGAAACCAAAGTTCGAAACTTTTCGAAAAATCCAAATTTCCTAAGCGCTATACCCAATACAAATGTTCAGGAGTGATGGAAACTGAAAAATAAAAATGTCAAATTTTTCGAAAAATCCAAAATTTCCTGATATTTTTTGTCAAATTTGTTTTCATTAAATTCGGAAAATTTCGTTATTTGCAGGCTAGTGCAGCACCGGGGAAGCCTCAGGAGTGAATGAAAATGAAGAATACAAATTTCGAAATTTTTCGAAAATCCAAATTTCCTTGGCGCAAACCCCAAACAGAAGTTTGGACGACTTGTAACTAAGGAACGATTTTATTTTCTTACAATTTTTGGTGTTTGTAGGTCAGCACAGCACCAAGAAAGTCTCGGGAGTAATGGAAACTGAAAAATAAAAATTTCGAAATTTTTCTAAAAATCATAAAATTCCTGATATTTTTTGCAAAAATTAGCTTTTTACTTAAATTCGGAAAATTTCGTTATTTGCAGGCTGATGTAATACCGGGGAAGCCTCAGGAGTGAATGAAAAGGAAAGATCCAACTTTCGAGCTTTTTTCGAAAAATCCACATTTCCTAGGCGCAATCACCTATACAGATGTTTAGATGACTTGAAACTTAACAACAAGTTTTGGCTTTTGTTTTTTCTATTACTCCAAATAGCAAAACTTCGGTGTTTGCAGCATAGGGCAGCATCGAAGAATACCTGTGAGTGATGGAAAATGAAGAAACCAAAGTTCGAAACTTTTCGAAAAATCCAAATTTCCTAAGCGCTATACCCAATACAAATGTTCAGGAGTGATGGAAACTGAAAAATAAAAAATGTCAAATTTTTCGAAAAATCCAAAATTTCCTGATATTTTTTGTCAAATTTGTTTTCATTAAATTCGGAAAATTTCGTTATTTGCAGGCTAGTGCAGCACCGGGGAAGCCTCAGGAGTGAATGAAAATGAAGAATACAAATTTCGAAATTTTTCGAAAAATCCAAATTTCCTTGGCGCAAAACCCAAACAGAAGTTTGGACGACTTGTAACTAAGGAACGATTTTATTTTCTTACAATTTTTGGTGTTTGTAGGTCAGCACAGCACCAAGAAAGTCTCGGGAGTAATGGAAACTGAAAAATAAAAATTTCGAAATTTTTCTAAAAATCATAAAATTCCTGATATTTTTTGCAAAAATTAGCTTTTTACTTAAATTCGGAAAATTTCGTTATTTGCAGGCTGATGTAATACCGGGGAAGCCTCAGGAGTGAATGAAAAGGAAAGATCCAACTTTCGAGCTTTTTTCGAAAAATCCACATTTCCTTGGCGCAATCACCTATACAGATGTTTAGATGACTTGAAACTTAACAACAAGTTTTGGCTTTTGTTTTTTCTATTACTCCAAATAGCAAAACTTCGGTGTTTGCAGCATAGGGCAGCATCGAAGAATACCTGTGAGTGATGGAAAATGAAGAAACCAAAGTTCGAAACTTTTCGAAAAATCCAAATTTCCTAAGCGCTATACCCAATACAAATGTTCAGGAGTGATGGAAACTGAAAAATAAAAATGTCAAATTTTTCGAAAAATCCAAAATTTCCTGATATTTTTTGTCAAATTTGTTTTCATTAAATTCGGAAAATTTCGTTATTTGCAGGCTAGTGCAGCACCGGGGAAGCCTCAGGAGTGAATGAAAATGAAGAATACAAATTTCGAAATTTTTAAAAAAATCCAAATTTCCTAGACGCAAAACCCAAACAGAAGTTTGGACGACTTGTAACTAAGGAACGATTTTATTTTCTTACAATTTTTGGTGTTTGTAGGTCAGCACAGCACCAAGAAAGTCTCGGGAGTAATGGAAACTGAAAAATAAAAATTTCGAAATTTTTCTAAAAATCATAAAATTCCTGATATTTTTTGCAAAAATTAGCTTTTTACTTAAATTCGGAAAATTTCGTTATTTGCAGGCTGATGTAATACCGGGGAAGCCTCAGGAGTGAATGAAAAGGAAAGATCCAACTTTCGAGCTTTTTTCGAAAAATCCACATTTCCTAGGCGCAATCACCTATACAGATGTTTAGATGACTTGAAACTTAACAACAAGTTTTGGCTTTTGTTTTTTCTATTACTCCAAATAGCAAAACTTCGGTGTTTGCAGCATAGGGCAGCATCGAAGAATACCTGTGAGTGATGGAAAATGAAGAAACCAAAGTTCGAAACGTTTCGAAAAATCCAAATTTCCTAAGCGCTATACCCAATACAAATGTTCAGGAGTGATGGAAACTGAAAAATAAAAATGTCAAATTTTTCGAAAAATCCAAAATTTCCTGATATTTTTTGTCAAATTTGTTTTCATTAAATTCGGAAAATTTCGTTATTTGCAGGCTAGTGCAGCACCGGGGAAGCCTCAGGAGTGAATGAAAATGAAGAATACAAATTTCGAAATTTTTCGAAAAATCCAAATTTCCTAGGCGCAAAACCCAAACAGAAGTTTGGACGACTTGTAACTAAGGAACGATTTTATTTTCTTACAATTTTTGGTGTTTGTAGGTCAGCACAGCACCAAGAAAGTCTCGGGAGTAATGGAAACTGAAAAATAAAAATTTCGAAATTTTTCTAAAAATCATAAAATTCCTGATATTTTTTGCAAAAATTAGCTTTTTACTTAAATTCGGAAAATTTCGTTATTTGCAGGCTGATGTAATACCGGGGAAGCCTCAGGAGTGAATGAAAAGGAAAGATCCAACTTTCGAGGTTTTTTCGAAAAATCCACATTTCCTAGGCGCAATCACCTATACAGATGTTTAGATGACTTGAAACTTAACAACAAGTTTTGGCTTTTGTTTTTTCTATTACTCCAAATAGCAAAACTTCGGTGTTTGCAGCATAGGGCAGCATCGAAGAATACCTGTGAGTGATGGAAAATGAAGAAACCAAAGTTCGAAACTTTTCGAAAAATCCAAATTTCCTAAGCGCTATACCCAATACAAATGTTCAGGAGTGATGGAAACTGAAAAATAAAAATGTCAAATTTTTCGAAAAATCCAAAATTTCCTGATATTTTTTGTCAAATTTGTTTTCATTAAATTCGGAAAATTTCGTTATTTGCAGGCTAGTGCAGCACCGGGGAAGCCTCAGGAGTGAATGAAAATGAAGAATACAAATTTCGAAATTTTTCGAAAAATCCAAATTTCCTTGCCGCAAAACCCAAACAGAAGTTTGGACGACTTGTAACTAAGGAACGATTTTATTTTCTTACAATTTTTGGTGTTTGTAGGTCAGCACAGCACCAAGAAAGTCTCGGGAGTAATGGAAACTGAAAAATAAAAATTTCGAAATTTTTTCTAAAAATCATAAAATTCCTGATATTTTTTGCAAAAATTAGCTTTTTACTTAAATTCGGAAAATTTCGTTATTTGCAGGCTGATGTAATACCGGGGAAGCCTCAGGAGTGAATGAAAAGGAAAGATCCAACTTTCGAAGTTTTTTCGAAAAATCCACATTTCCTAGGCGCAATCACCTATACAGATGTTTAGATGACTTGAAACTTAACAACAAGTTTTGGCTTTTGTTTTTTCTATTACTCCAAATAGCAAAACTTCGGTGTTTGCAGCATAGGGCAGCATCGAAGAATACCTGTGAGTGATGGAAAATGAAGAAACCAAAGTTCGAAACTTTTCGAAAAATCCAAATTTCCTAAGCGCTATACCCAATACAAATGTTCAGGAGTGATGGAAACTGAAAAATAAAAATGTCAAATTTTTCGAAAAATCCAAAATTTCCTGATATATTTTTTGTCAAATTTGTTTTTCATTAAATTCGGAAAATTTCGTTATTTGCAGGCTAGTGCAGCACCGGGGAAGCCTCAGGAGTGAATGAAAATGAAGAATACAAAATTCGAAATTTTTCGAAAAATCCAAATTTCCTTGGCGCAAAACCCAAACAGAAGTTTGGACGACTTGTAACTAAGGAACGATTTTATTTTCTTACAATTTTTGGTGTTTGTAGGTCAGCACAGCACCAAGAAAGTCTCGGGAGTAATGGAAACTGAAAAATAAAAATTTCGAAATTTTTCTAAAAATCATAAAATTCCTGATATTTTTTGCAAAAATTAGCTTTTTACTTAAATTCGGAAAATTTCGTTATTTGCAGGCTGATGTAATACCGGGGAAGCCTCAGGAGTGAATGAAAAGGAAAATTGAAGTTTTTCGAAAAATCCACATTTCCTAGGCGCAATCACCTATACAGATGTTTAGATGACTTGAAACTTAACAACAAGTTTTGGCTTTTGTTTTTTCTATTACTCCAAATAGCAAAACTTCGGTGTTTGCAGCATAGGGCAGCATCGAAGAATACCTGTGAGTGATGGAAAATGAAGAAACCAAAGTTCGAAACTTTTCGAAAAATCCAAATTTCCTAAGCGCTATACCCAATACAAATGTTCAGGAGTGATGGAAACTGAAAAATAAAAATGTCAAATTTTTCGAAAAATCCAAAATTTCCTGATATTTTTTGTCAAATTTGTTTTCATTAAATTCGGAAAATTTCGTTATTTGCAGGCTAGTGCAGCACCGGGGAAGCCTCAGGAGTGAATGAAAATGAAGAATACAAATTTCGAAATTTTTCGAAAAATCCAAATTTCCTTGGCGCAAAACCCAAACAGAAGTTTGGACGACTTGTAACTAAGGAACGATTTGATTTTCTTACAATTTTTGGTGTTTGTAGGTCAGCACAGCACCAAGAAAGTCTCGGGAGTAATGGAAACTGAAAAATAAAAATTTCGAAATTTTTCTAAAAATCATAAAATTCCTGATATTTTTTGCAAAAATTAGCTTTTTACTTAAATTCGGAAAATTTCGTTATTTGCAGGCTGATGTAATACCGGGGAAGCCTCAGGAGTGAATGAAAAGGAAAGATCCAAATTTCGGGCTTTTTTCGAAAAATCCACATTTCCTAGGCGCAATCACCTATACAGATGTTTAGATGACTTGAAACTTAACAACAAGTTTTGGCTTTTGTTTTTTCTATTACTTCAAATAGCAAAACTTCGGTGTTTGCAGCATAGGGCAGCATCGAAGAATACCTGTGAGTGATGGAAAATGAAGAAACCAAAGTTCGAAACTTTTCGAAAAATCCAAATTTCCTAAGCGCTATACCCAATACAAATGTTCAGGAGTGATGGAAACTGAAAAATAAAAATGTCAAATTTTTCGAAAAATCCAAAATTTCCTGATATTTTTTGTCAAATTTGTTTTCATTAAATTCGCAAAATTTCGTTATTTGCAGGCTAGTGCAGCACCGGGGAAGCCTCAGGAGTGAATGAAAATGAAGAATACAAATTTCGAAATTTTTCGAAAAATCCAAATTTCCTTGGCGCAAAACCCAAACAGAAGTTTGGACGACTTGTAACTAAGGAACGATTTTATTTTCTTACAATTTTTGGTGTTTGTAGGTCAGCACAGCACCAAGAAAGTCTCGGGAGTAATGGAAACTGAAAAATAAAAATTTCGAAATTTTTCTAAAAATCATAAAATTCCTGATATTTTTTGCAAAAATTAGCTTTTTACTTAAATTCGGAAAATTTCGTTATTTGCAGGCTGATGTAATACCGGGGAAGCCTCAGGAGTGAATGAAAAGGAAATATCCAAATTTCGAAGTTTTTCGAAAAATCCACATTTCCTAGACGCAATCACCTATACAGATGTTTAGATGACTTGAAACTTACCAACAAGTTTTGGCTTTTGTTTTTTCTATTACTCCAAATAGCAAAACTTCGGTGTTTGCAGCATAGGGCAGCATCGAAGAATACCTGTGAGTGATGGAAAATGAAGAAACCAAAGTTCGAAACTTTTCGAAAAATCCAAATTTCCTAAGCGCTATACCCAATACAAATGTTCAGGAGTGATGGAAACTGAAAAATAAAAATGTCAAATTTTTCGAAAAATCCAAAATTTCCTGATATTTTTTGTCAAATTTGTTTTCATTAAATTCGGAAAATTTCGTTATTTGCAGGCTAGTGCAGCACCGGGGAAGCCTCAGGAGTGAATGAAAATGAAGAATACAAATTTCGAAATTTTTCGAAAAATCCAAATTTCCTAGGCGCAAAACCCAAACAGAAGTTTGGACGACTTGTAACTAAGGAACGATTTTATAAACTGAAAAATAAAAATTTCCAAATTTTTCTAAAAATCATAAAATTCCTAATATTTTTTGCAAAAAATTAGCTTTTTACTTAAATTCGGAAAATTTCGTTATTTGCAGGCTGATGTAATACCGGGGAAGCCTCAGGAGTGAATGAAAAGGAAAAATCCAACTTTCGAAGTTTTTCGAAAAATCCACATTTCCTAGGCGCAATCACCTATACAGATGTTTAGATGACTTGAAACTTACCAACAAGTTTTGGCTTTTGTTTTTTCTATTACTCCAAATAGCAAAACTTCGGTGTTTGCAGCATAGGACAGCATCGAAGAATACCTGTGAGTGATGGAAAATGAAGAAACCAAAGTTCGAAATTTTTCGAAAAATCCAAATTTCCTAAGCGCTATACCCAATACAAATGTTCAGGAGTGATGGAAACTGAAAAATAAAAATGTCCAATTTTTCGAAAAATCCAAATTTCCTAAGCGCTATACCCAATACAAATGTTCAGGAGTGATGGAAACTGAAAAATAAAAATGTCCAATTTTTCGAAAAATCCAAATTTCCTAAGCGCTAAAAATTTTTCGAAAAATCCAAATTTCCTAAGCGCTATACCCAATACAAATGTCCAGGAGTGATGGAAACTGAAAAATAAAAATGTCCAATTCTTCGAAAAATCCAAAATTCCTAAGCGCCTATACCCAATACAAATGTTCAGGAGTGATGGAAACTGAAAAATAAAAATGTCCAATTTTTCGAAAAATCCAAATTTCCTGATATTTTTTGTCGAATTTGTTTTCATTAAATTCGGAAATTTTGGTTATTTGCAGGCTAGTGCAGCACCGGGGAAGCCTCAGGAGTGAATGAAAATGAACAATACAAATTTCGAAATTTTTCGAAAAATCCAAATTTCCTAGGCGCAAAACCCAAACAGAAGTTTGGACGACTTGTAACTAAGGAACGATTTTATTTTCTTACAATTTTTGGTGTTTGCAGGTCAGGACAGCACCAGGAAAGTCTCGGGAGTGATGGAAACTGAAAAATAAAAATTTCCAAATTTTTCTAAAAATCATAAAATTCCTAATATTTTTTGCAAAAAATTAGCTTTTTACTTAAATTCGGAAAATTTCGTTATTTGCAGGCTATATAATACCGGGGAAGCCTCAGGAGTGAATGAAAAGGAAAAATCCAACTTTCGAAGTTTTTCGAAAAATCCACATTTCCTAGGCGCAATCACCTATACAGATGTTTAGATGACTTGAAACTTACCAACAAGTTTTGGCTTTTGTTTTTTCTATTACTCCAAATAGAAAAACTTCGGTGTTTGCAGCATAGGACAGCATCGAAGAATACCTGTGAGTGATGGAAAATGAAGAAACCAAAGTTCGAAATTTTTCGAAAAATCCAAATTTCCTAAGCGCTATACCCAATACAAATGTTCAGGAGTGATGGAACTGAAAAATAAAAATGTCCAATTTTTCGAAAAATCCAAAATTCCTAAGCGCTATACCCAATACAAATGTTCATGAGTGATGGAAGCTGAAAAATAAAAATGTCCAATTTTTCGAAAAATCCAAAATTCCTAAGCGCTATACCCAATACAAATGTTCAGGAGTGATGGAAACTGAAAAATAAAAATGTCAATTTTTCGAAAAATCCAAATTTCCTGATATTTTTTGTCGAATTTGTTTTCATTAAATTCGGAAATTTTGGTTATTTGCAGGCTAGTGCAGCACCGGGGAAGCCTCAGGAGTGAATGAAAATGAACAATACAAATTTCGAAATTTTTCGAAAAATCCAAATTTCCTAGGCGCAAAACCCAAACAGAAGTTTGGACGACTTGTAACTAAGGAACGATTTTATTTTCTTACAATTTTTGGTGTTTGCAGGTCAGGACAGCACCAGGAAAGTCTCGGGAGTGATGGAAACTGAAAAATAAAAATTTCCAAATTTTTCTAAAAATCATAAAATTTCCTAATATTTTTTGCAAAAAATTAGCTTTTTACTTAAATTCGGAAAATTTCGTTATTTGCAGGCTTATATAATACCGGGGAAGCCTCAGGAGTGAATGAAAAGGAAAAATCCAACTTTCGAAGTTTTTCGAAAAATCCACATTTCCTAGGCGCAATCACCTATACAGATGTTTAGATGACTTGAAACTTACCAACAAGTTTTGGCTTTTGTTTTTTCTATTATTTCAAATAGCAAAACTTCGGTGTTTGCAGCATAGGGCAGCATCGAAGAATACCTGTGAGTGATGGAAAATGAAGAAACCAAAGTTCGAAATTTTTCGAAAAATCCAAATTTCCTAAGCGCTATACCCAATACAAATGTTCAGGAGTGATGGAAACTGAAAAATAAAAATGTCCAATTTTTCGAAAAATCCAAAATTCCTAAGCGCTATACCCAATACAAATGTTCAGGAGTGATGGAAAATGAAAAATAAAAATGTCAGATTTTTCGAAAAATCCAAATTTCCTGATATTTTTTGTCGAATTTGTTTTCATTAAATTCGGAAATTTTGGTTATTTGCAGGCTAGTGCAGCACCGGGGAAGCCTCAGGAGTGAATGAAAATGAACAATACAAATTTCGAAATTTTTCGAAAAATCCAAATTTCCCAGGCGCAAAACCCAAACAGAAGTTTGGACGACTTGTAACTAAGGAACGATTTTATTTTCTTACAATTTTTGGTGTTTGCAGGTCAGGTCAGGACAGCACCAGGAAAGTCTCGGGAGTGATGGAAACTGAAAAATAAAAATTTCCAAATTTTTCTAAAAATCATAAAATTCCTAATATTTTTTGCAAAAAATTAGCTTTTTACTTAAATTCGGAAAATTTCGTTATTTGCAGGCTTATATAATACCGGGGAAGCCTCAGGAGTGAATGAAAAGGAAAAATCCAACTTTCGAAGTTTTTCGAAAAATCCACATTTCCTAGGCGCAATCACCTATACAGATGTTTAGATGACTTGAAACTTACCAACAAGTTTTGGCTTTTGTTTTTTCTATTACTCCAAATAGAAAAACTTCGGTGTTTGCAGCATAGGACAGCATCGAAGAATACCTGTGAGTGATGGAAAATGAAGAAACCAAAGTTCGAAATTTTTCGAAAAATCCAAATTTCCTAAGCGCTATACCCAATACAAATGTTCAGGAGTGATGGAAACTGAAAAATAAAAATGTCCAATTTTTCGAAAAATCCAAATTTTTCCTAAGCGCTATACCCAATACAAATGTTCAGGAGTGATGGAAACTGAAAAATAAAAATGTCCAATTTTTCGAAAAATCCAAAATTCCTAAGCGCTATACCCAATACAAATGTTCAGGAGTGATGGAAACTGAAAAATAAAAATGTGCAATTTTTCGAAAAATCCAAAATTCCTAAGCGCTATACCCAAAACAAATGTTCAGGAGTGATGGAAACTGAAAAATAAAAATGTCCAATTTTTCGAAAAATCCAAATTTCCTGATATTTTTTGTCGAATTTGTTTTCATTAAATTCGGAAATTTTGGTTATTTGCAGGCTAGTGCAGCACCGGAGAAGCCTCAGGAGTGAATGAAAATGAACAATACAAATTTCGAAATTTTTCGAAAAATCCAAATTTCCTAGGCGCAAAACCCAAACAGAAGTTTGGACGACTTGTAACTAAGGAACGATTTTATTTTCTTACAATTTTTGGTGTTTGCAGGTCAGGACAGCACCAGGAAAGTCTCGGGAGTGATGGAAACTGAAAAATAAAAATTTCCAAATTTTTCTAAAAATCATAAAATTCCTAATATTTTTTGCAAAAAATTAGCTTTTTACTTAAATTCGGAAAATTTCGTTATTTGCAGGCTTATATAATACCGGGGAAGCCTCAGGAGTGAATGAAAAGGAAAAATCCAACTTTCGAAGTTTTTCGAAAAATCCACATTTCCTAGGCGCAATCACCTATACAGATGTTTAGATGACTTGAAACTTACCAACAAGTTTTGGCTTTTGTTTTTTCTATTACTCCAAATAGAAAAACTTCGGTGTTTGCAGCATAGGACAGCATCGAAGAATACCTGTGAGTGATGGAAAATGAAGAAACCAAAGTTCGAAATTTTTCGAAAAATCCAAATTTCCTAAGCGCTATACCCAATACAAATGTTCAGGAGTGATGGAAACTGAAAAATAAAAATGTCCATTTTTTCGAAAAATCCAAATTTCCTAAGCGCTATACTCAATACAAATGTTCAGGAGTGATGGAAACTGAAAAATAAAAATGTCCAATTTTTCGAAAAATCCAAAATTCCTAAGCGCTATACCCAAAACAAATGTTCAGGAGTGATGGAAACTGAAAAATGAAAATGTCAAATTTTTCGAAAAATCCAAATTTCCTGATATTTTTTGTCGAATTTGTTTTCATTAAATTCGGAAATTTTGGTTATTTGCAGGCTAGTGCAGCACCGGGGAAGCCTCAGGAGTGAATGAAAATGAACAATACAAATTTCGAAATTTTTCGAAAAATCCAAATTTCCTAGGCGCAAAACCCAAACAGAAGTTTGGACGACTTGTAACTAAGGAACGATTTTATTTTCTTACAATTTTTGGTGTTTGCAGGTCAGGACAGCACCAGGAAAGTCTCGGGAGTGATGGAAACTGAAAAATAAAAATTTCCAAATTTTTCTAAAAATCATAAAATTCCTAATATTTTTTGCAAAAAATTAGCTTTTTACTTAAATTCGGAAAATTTCGTTATTTGCAGGCTTATATAATACCGGGGAAGCCTCAGGAGTGAATGAAAAGGAAAAAGACTTGAAACTTACCAACAAGTTTTGGCTTTTGTTTTTTCTATTACTCCAAATAGAAAAACTTCGGTGTTTGCAGCATAGGACAGCATCGAAGAATACCTGTGAGTGATGGAAAATGAAGAAACCAAAGTTCGAAATTTTTTCGAAAAATCCAAATTTCCTGATATTTTTTGTCGAATTTGTTTTCATTAAATTTGGAAATTTTGGTTATTTGCAGGCTAGTGCAGCACCGGGGAAGCCTCAAAAATGTGCTATTTTTAGCATTTTTTAGTTTTTCGTTTCTTGACTTTTTTAACATCTAAATACATATTTTGCATCAGAAAGCAAAATTAAAACAATTCAAACAGACTCCGCTGAAAAATAAACACGGGAAACTCTAACCCTGTACGAAATCGTTACATAATTGCATGATTTTAAAAACGAAATTCCCATGCTCTCGTAGCCGTATTTGTTAAAAACTTTACGTCAAATGATAGTTGGCTATTTAATCATATTTGACCCAAAAGCTTATCAAAAGTTCTAATCTTTAAGTGTAAAAATTATACGAGTGAAAGTAGAAAAATTCTATCATTTTACTTTCGTTACATAATTGCAAAACCTAACCCTTCCCCGGAAATAATCCTACCAGGACCATGAAAACACAGGATAAAATAAACAAAACATATCTAAACAGGAATCTAGCTTCGTTTTAGCAATAAAATGGAAAGATCATTAAATTTCAAAGGTTTTTTCAATGAAATGCAATAATGTAACGAATTGCCGTGATTAGGAAAGTTGTCCCCCTTTAGTCACATGATTTCAGGGTTAGAATTGCAATTATGTAACGAATTCAGATCTATATATAACCTTATTTTTTACCTTTCTATAGTATTTTCTTGTTATATAATAACGCATTGGACCTCTTTAATTGTCATTCATGAGTTTATAATGGCAACATGATTAGGGCTAATTCAATAATGTGTGTTTAAAATTCTTGCAATCATTGCAATCTCTAACTTTTGTTTCTTAATTGATATTGAATCAAGCATTTGCCTGCGCGTGACACAGAGTTGTTCTTTAAAGGATCTGTATTGTCTGTTGTTATTTCAGATAAGCGATATTGATATTTTCTTTGTATTATTCAATTATTAATGAAAAAAGACAACAATTTGGTTAGCAGTGCAATAAATCACAAAGCGATAACATGCTTATATAAATATTTTATTGAAGAATGATTATAGACAAAGTGACATGCAAATAAATGATATTTTGGGTTGTTACCGTGTTCAAACAATAAAATTCTTGTGCTATTTTAACATGTTGCTATTAATCAATAGAACTCTGCCAAGATAATGTTGTAATAATTACAATGATTGGGGTAAAGGGAGCAATAATTACATCAAAAGTATCATGAAATATAAATTCGGTTGTATTGATCTTGAAAAAAGAAACATAATTCAACAGTATAAGATTAACCAATAAATAAACGGATTTCTATTTAAATATGTCCGCTTCATCCTTTAATAATCATCAGATTTGATATAGTATATACAGTTTCTGAGTGCACATTATTAGTAGACTGAGCTGTGGGGGTTATTGAACACGTAACAATATAAAATATATGAAGGATAGCACATAACAATATCAAAATGTATGACATATAACAATATAGAATATATAACACATATCAAAATTTAATCATATGATGCATAGCACATAACGATATTAAAATGTGTAACATGTGATATAAAATATACCCCAATATTAGAATGCATTTATAACAAAAAAAGAAGAAGAATGTATGGTATAATCCGACATTTTTAAGACTAATTGTATATATTTATATTTTACAAAATGCAATATTTAAATGTTTTATGTACCAATATTGAGATACATATGGCATATATAACAAATAACATAGCAAAAGAAAAAAATAGACAATCCGAGATAGACAATTGCTATTCGTTACAAACTTAAATACGAATACATAATTATATTAAAATACATTAATTTATTATATAACAAATGAAAAAAACATAAATGTATGATGTTATCAAACACTTTAATGTTAAATGTATAATTGATATCGATGAGAACTGGTTTTGGAAAGCAATACACAGCATTTATGATCAAACTGTTATTAAACAAACATGCTAAAATGATTTTTTCCGATTTAAAATTTAGTCGGATTTATACTTCTTAAACGATTATGACGCAGAATGCATAATCAATAATAGCTGATCATCCATTCTGCGCCACATCTATTAGTTATATAGTTTCGAAGTGCTTTATTACACCGAAGAAATCTGTTATCATTAAGGGCGGTTTTCATTAATTTGCATGTCGTGTAAACAACGTTAATGCATGAGTTGTCTTTCCCAGCCCTTATGATTTTTTTTATTTATTAATTGTGCTTACTTGTTTTGTAGGCCTTTTGTTGTTAAGCTCGATATTAGTCATTATAAAGCATAGCATGTATCAATACCATCACAAAATAACGTAACGAATTCAATTTCGTTATACAATTGCACATGGTTAGGGTTAACATTTAGAGTATCATAACTGCAGGGTGTTTTTGTTTAACATATCATAATTAGTCCTTATCTAACGTCTCGTTATCCTTTCTTTGCAATATCATATCTATTTATCTCTAACCGCATGAAATGCAATTATGTAACGAATTCAAATCGTTACATAATTGCAATTCATCGCGGTTAGAGTGTTAACGTGTATATGTTAAACGTTTTTAGCTGGAAAATGCAATAAAACAATTTCAAGACTATCAATATTATAAAGAAATGTTTATTTCAATATGCTTTCTTCTAATCACGGTGACTTGCAATAATGTAACGAATTCACTTTCGTTACATAATTGCACATGGTTAGGGTTAGCATTTTAAGTATCATAACTGCAGGTTTTTTCGTTCAACATATCATAATTAGGCCTTATCTAACGTCTCTTTATCCTTTCTTTGCAATATCATATATATTTATCTCTAACCGCATGAAATGCAATTATGTAACGAATTCAAATCGTTACATAATTGCAATTCATCGCGGTTAGAGTGTTAACGTGTATATGTTAAACGTTTTTAGCTGGAAAATGCAATAAAACAATTTCAAGACTATAAATATTATAAAGAAATGTTTATTTCAATATGCTTTATTCTAATCACGGTGACTTGCAATAATGTAACGAAAGTTGCAATTATGTAACGAAAGTTGCAATAATGTAACGAAAGTTGCAATTATGTAACGAATTCACTTTAGTTACATAATTGCACATGGTTAGGGTTAGCATTTTAAGTATCATAACTGCAGGTTTTTTCGTTCAACATATCATAATTAGGACTTATCTAATGTCTCTTCCTCCTTTCTTTGCAATATCATATATATTTATCTCTAACCGCATGAAATGCAATTATGTAACGAATTTCAAATCGAAAAATCTAAAAATTTACATCGAGATTGCAAATGTAGTTTGTATACGTAAAGGCACCAACAACGATCAATAATATGTAAAAGCCTTCCTGATTAATTCAATAAGAACCCTAACCCTAACCATATGACATTATGTAACGAATTTGAAACTTATCCTGGGGTTTAGTGTTAGCAGGAAAATGCAATAAAACAATTTCCCCCAATATTCAATCTTAAAATTCGCTTGTGATCTATAATGAGTCTCCCTTTTAAATACGACATCAAAGAAATGCTTTTTTTTCTTAACCCTCAATGTTGCAATTTGGTAACGAATTCCTGATGGGTATATGCCTTTGGGGAAATTATGCGGATTTCATTTTTCGTCTTGTTTTCCATTTTTATTTACATGACTTGAAAGAGCATCAAATACACATTAGGAAAACGGCGAGAAAGCCAAATAATGTTTGTTTTTTACCCTAACCGCAATGAAATGCAATTATGTAACGAATTCGAAATCGTTTCATAATTGCAATTCATCGCGGTTAGAGTGTTGTCGTGTATATGTTAAACGTTTTTATCAGGAAAATGCAATAAAACAATTTCAAGACTATAAATATTATCAAGAAATGTTTATTTCAATATGCTTTATTCTAATCACGGTGACTTGCAATAATGTAACGAATTCACTTTCGTTACATAATTGCACATGGTTAGGGTTAGCATTTTGAGTATCATAACTGCAGGTTTTTTCGTTCAACATATCATAATTAGGCCTTATCTAACGTCTCTTCTTCCTTTCTTTGCAATATCATATTTATTTATCTCTAACCGCAATGAAATGCAATTATGTAACGAATTCGAAATCGTTACATAATTGCAATTCATCGCGGTTAGAGTGTTAACGTGTATATGTTAACATTTTTAGCAGGAAAATGCAATAAAACAATTTCAAGACTATAAATATTATAAAGAAATGTTTATTTCAATATGCTTTATTCTAATCACGGTGACTTGCAATAATGTAACGAATTCACTTTCGTTACATAATTGCACATGGTTAGGGTTAGCATTTTGAGTATCATAACTGCAGGTTTTTTCGTTCAACATATCATAATTAGGCCTTATCTAACGTCTCGTTATCCTTTCTTTGCAATATCATATATATTTATCTCTAACCGCATGAAATGCAATTATGTAACGAATTATAAGAGTGTCTCACAATGGATGAAAAATCTAAAAATTGAAAATACATCGAGATTTTGTTGCAAATGTAGTTTGTATACGTAAAGGCACCAACAACGATCAATAATATGTAAAAGCCTTCCTGATTAATTCAATAAGAACCCTAACCCTAACCATATGACATTATGTAACGAATTTGAAACTTATCCTGGGGTTTAGTGTTAACTTCGAATTTCCCCCAATATTCAATCTTAAAATTCGCTTGTGATCTATAATGAGTCTCCCTTTTAAATACGACATCAAAGAAATGCTTTTTTTTCTTAACCCTCAATGTTGCAATTTGGTAACGAATTCCTGATGGGTATATGCCTTTGGGGAAAATTATGCGGATTTCATTTTTCGTCTTGTTTTCCACTTTTATTTACATGACTTGAAAGAGCATCAAATACACATTAGGAAAACGGCGAGAAAGCCAAATAATGTTTGTTTTTTACCCTAACCGCAATGAAATGCAATTATGTAACGAATTCGAAATCGTTACATAATTGCAATTCATCGCGGTTAGAGTGTTATCGTGTATATGTTAAACGTTTTTATCAGTAAAATGCAATAAAACAATTTCAAGACTATTAATATTATCAAGAAATGTTTATTTCAATATGCTTTATTCTAATCACGGTGACTTGCAATAATGTAACGAATTCACTTTCGTTACATAATTGCACATGGTTAGGGTTAGCATTTTGAGTATCATAACTGCAGGTTTTTTCGTTCAACATATCATAATTAGGCCTTATCTAACGTCTCTTCTTCCTTTCTTTGCAATATTATATTTATTTATCTCTAACCGCAAAGAAATGCAATTATGTAACGAATTCGAAATCGTTACATAATTGCAATTCATCGCGGTTAGAGTGTTAACGTGTATATGTTAACATTTTTAGCAGGAAAATGCAATAAAACAATTTCAAGACTATAAATATTATAAAGAAATGTTTATTTCAATATGCTTTATTCTAATCACGGTGACTTGCAATAATGTAACGAATTCACTTTCGTTACATAATTGCACATGGTTAGGGTTAGCATTTTGAGTATCATAACTGCAGGTTTTTTCGTTCAACATATCATAATTAGGCCTTATCTAACGTCTCTTTATCCTTTCTTTGCAATATCATATCTATTTATCTCTAACCGCATGAAATGCAATTATGTAACGAATTCGAAATCGTTACATACATCGCGGTTAGAGTGTTAACGTATATATGTTAAACTTTTTTAGCAGGAAAATGCAATAAAACAATCTAAAGACTATAAATATTATCAAGAAATGTTAATTTCAATATGCTTTATTGCAATAATGTAAGAATTCACTTTAAATATTATAAAGAAATGTTTATTTCAATATGCTTTATTCTAATCACGGTGATTTGCAATAATGTAACAATTCACAACTTGCAAATGTAACGAATTCACTTTTACATAATTGCACATGGTTAGGGTTAGCATTTTGAGTATCATAACTGCAGGTTTTTTCGTTCAACATATCATAATTAGGCCTTATCTAACGTCTCTTTATCCTTTCTTTGCAATATCATATCTATTTATCTCTAACCGCATGAAATGCAATTATGTAACGAATTCGAAATCGTTACATAATTGCAATTCATCGCGGTTAGAGTGTTTTCGTGTATATGTTAACATTTTTAGCAGGAAAATGCAATAAAACAATTTCAAGACTATAAATATTATAAAGAAATGTTTATTTCAATATGCTTTATTCTAATCACGGTGACTTGCAATAATGTAACGAATTCACTTTCGTTACATAATTGCACATGGTTAGGGTTAGCATTTTGAGTATCATAACTGCAGGTTTTTTCGTTCAACATATCATAATTAGGCCTTATCTAACGTCTCTTCCTCCTTTCTTTGCAATATCATATCTATTTATCTCTAACCGCATGAAATGCAATTATGTAACGAATTCGAAATCGTTACATAATTGCAATTCATCGCGGTTAGAGTGTTAACGTGTATATGTTAAACGTTTTTATCAGGAAAATGCAATAAAACAATTTCAAGACTATAATTATTATAAAGAAATGTTTATTTCAATATGCTTTATTCTAATCACGGTGACTGGCAATAATGTAACGAATTCACTTTCGTTACATAATTGCACATGGTTAGGGTTAGCATTTTGAGTATCATAACTGCAGGTTTTTTCGTTCAACATATCATAATTAGGCCTTATCTAACGTCTCTTCCTCCTTTCTTTGCAATATCATATATATTTATCTCTAACCGCATGAAATGCAATTATGTAACGAATTCAAATCGTTACATAATTGCAATTCATCGCGGTTAGAGTGTTAACGTGTATATGTTAAACTTTTTTAGCAGGAAAATGCAATAAAACAATCTTAAGACTATAAATATTATAAAGAAATGTTTATTTCAACATGCTTTATTCTAATCACGATGACTTGCAATAATGTAACGAAAGTTGCAATTATGTAACGAATTCACTTTCGTTACATAATTGCACATGGTTAGGGTTAGCATTTTGAGTATCATAACTGCAGGTTTTTTCGTTCAACATATCATAATTAGGCCTTATCTAACGTCTCTTTATCCTTTCTTTGCAATATCATATCTATTTATCTCTAACCGCATGAAATGCAATTATGTAACGAATTCGAAATCGTTACATAATTGCAATTCATCGCGGTTAGAGTGTTATCGTGTATATGTTAACATTTTTATCAGTTAAATGCAATAAAACAATTTCAAGACTATAAATATTATCAAGAAATGTTTATTTCAATATGCTTTATTCTAATCACGGTGACTTGCAATAATGTAACGAATTCACTTTCGTTACATAATTGCACATGGTTAGGGTTAGCATTTTGAGTATCATAACTGCAGGTTTTTTCGTTCAACATATCATAATTAGGCCTTATCTAACGTCTCGTTATCCTTTCTTTGCAATATCATATATATTTATCTCTAACCGCATGAAATGCAATTATGTAACGAATTATAAGAGTGTCTCACAATGGATGAAAAATCTAAAAATTGAAAATACATCGAGATTTTGTTGCAAATGTAGTTTGTATACGTAAAGGCACCAACAACGATCAATAATATGTAAAAGCCTTCCTGATTAATTCAATAAGAACCCTAACCCTAACCATATGACATTATGTAACGAATTTGAAACTTATCCTGGGGTTTAGTGTTAACTTCGAATTTCCCCCAATATTCAATCTTAAAATTCGCTTGTGATCTATAATGAGTCTCCCTTTTAAATACGACATCAAAGAAATGCTTTTTTTTCTTAACCCTCAATGTTGCAATTTGGTAACGAATTCCTGATGGGTATATGCCTTTGGGGAAAATTATGCGGATTTCATTTTTCGTCTTGTTTTCCACTTTTATTTACATGACTTGAAAGAGCATCAAATACACATTAGGAAAACGGCGAGAAAGCCAAATAATGTTTGTTTTTTACCCTAACCGCAATGAAATGCAATTATGTAACGAATTCGAAATCGTTACATAATTGCAATTCATCGCGGTTAGAGTGTTATCGTGTATATGTTTAACGTTTTTATCAGTAAAATGCAATAAAACAATTTCAAGACTATTAATATTATCAAGAAATGTTTATTTCAATATGCTTTATTCTAATCACGGTGACTTGCAATAATGTAACGAATTCACTTTCGTTACATAATTGCACATGGTTAGGGTTAGCATTTTGAGTATCATAACTGCAGGTTTTTTCGTTCAACATATCATAATTAGGCCTTATCTAACGTCTCTTTATCCTTTCTTTGCAATATCATATATATTTATCTCTAACCGCAATGAAATGCAATTATGTAACGAATTCGAAATCGTTACATAATTGCAATTCATCGCGGTTAGAGTGTTATCGTGTATATGTTGAACTTTTTTAGCAGGGAAATGCAATAAAACAATCTTAAGACTATAAATATTATAAAGAAATGTTTATTTCAATATGCTTTATTCTAATCACGGTGACTTGCAATAATGTAACGAATTCACTTTCGTTACATAATTGCACATGGTTAGGGTTAGCATTTTGAGTATCATAACTGCAGGTTTTTTCGTTCAACATATCATAATTAGGCCTTATCTAACGTCTCTTCCTCCTTTCTTTGCAATATCATATCTATTTATCTCTAACCGCATGAAATGCAATTATGTAACGAATTCGAAATCGTTACATAATTGCAATTCATCGCGGTTAGAGTGTTATCGTGTATATGTTAACATTTTTAGCAGGAAAATGCAATAAAACAATTTCAAGACTATAAATATTATAAAGAAATGTTTATTTCGATATGCTTTATTCTAATCACGGTGACTTGCAATAATGTAACGAATTCACTTTCGTTACATAATTGCACATGGTTAGGGTTAGCATTTTGAGTATCATAACTGCAGGTTTTTTCGTTCAACATATCATAATTAGGCCTTATCTAACGTCTCTTCCTCCTTTCTTTGCAATATCATATCTATTTATCTCTAACCGCATGAAATGCAATTATGTAACGAATTCAAATCGTTACATAATTGCAATTCATCGCGGTTAGAGTGTTAACGTGTATACGTTAAACTTTTTTAGCAGGAAAATGCAATAAAACAATCTTAAGACTATAAATATTATAAAGAAATGTTTATTTCAATATGCTTTATTCTAATCACGGTGACTTGCAATAATGTAACGAAAGTTGCAATTATGTAACGAATTCACTTTCGTTACATAATTGCACATGGTTAGGGTTAGCATTTTGAGTATCATAACTGCAGGTTTTTTCGTTCAACATATCATAATTAGGCCTTATCTAACGTCTCTTTATCCTTTCTTTGCAATATCATATCTATTTATCTCTAACCGCATGAAATGCAATTATGTAACGAATTCGAAATCGTTACATAATTGCAATTCATCGCGGTTAGAGTGTTATCGTGTATATGTTAAACATTTTTATCAGGAAAATGCAATAAAACAATTTCAAGACTATAAATATTATCAAGAAATGTTTATTTCAATATGCTTTATTCTAATCACGGTGACTTGCAATAATGTAACGAATTCACTTTCGTTACATAATTGCACATGGTTAGGGTTAGCATTTTGAGTATCATAACTGCAGGTTTTTTCGTTCAACATATCATAATTAGGCCTTATCTAACGTCTCTTCCTCCTTTCTTTGCAATATCATATATATTTATCTCTAACCGCATGAAATGCAATTATGTAACGAATTATAAGAGTGTCTCACAATGGATGAAAAATCTAAAAATTGAAAATACATCGAGATTTTGTTGCAAATGTAGTTTGTATACGTAAAGGCACCAACAACGATCAATAATATGTAAAAGCCTTCCTGATTAATTCAATAAGAACCCTAACCCTAACCATATGACATTATGTAACGAATTTGAAACTTATCCTGGGGTTTAGTGTTAACTTCGAATTTCCCCCAATATTCAATCTTAAAATTCGCTTGTGATCTATAATGAGTCTCCCTTTTAAATACGACATCAAAGAAATGCTTTTTTTTCTTAACCCTCAATGTTGCAATTTGGTAACGAATTCCTGATGGGTATATGCCTTTGGGGAAAATTATGCGGATTTCATTTTTCGTCTTGTTTTCCACTTTTATTTACATGACTTGAAAGAGCATCAAATACACATTAGGAAAACGGCGAGAAAGCCAAATAATGTTTGTTTTTTACCCTAACCGCAATGAAATGCAATTATGTAACGAATTCGAAATCGTTACATAATTGCAATTCATCGCGGTTAGAGTGTTATCGTGTATATGTTTAACGTTTTTATCAGTAAAATGCAATAAAACAATTTCAAGACTATAAATATTATAAAGAAATGTTTATTTCAATATGCTTTATTCTAATCACGGTGACTTGCAATAATGTAACGAATTCACTTTCGTTACATAATTGCACATGGTTAGGGTTAGCATTTTGAGTATCATAACTGCAGGTTTTTTCGTTCAACATATCATAATTAGGCCTTATCTAACGTCTCTTCCTCCTTTCTTTGCAATATCATATCTATTTATCTCTAACCGCAATGAAATGCAATTATGTAACGAATTCGAAATCGTTACATAATTGCAATTCATCGCGGTTAGAGTGTTAACGTGTATATGTTAAACTTTTTTAGCAGGAAAATGCAATAAAACAATCTTAAGACTATAAATATTATAAAGAAATGTTTATTTCAATATGCTTTATTCTAATCACGGTGACTTGCAATAATGTAACGAATTCACTTTCGTTACATAATTGCACATGGTTAGGGTTAGCATTTTGAGTATCATAACTGCAGGTTTTTTCGTTCAACATATCATAATTAGGCCTTATCTAACGTCTCTTTATCCTTTCTTTGCAATATCATATCTATTTATCTCTAACCGCATGAAATGCAATTATGTAACGAATTCAAATCGTTACATAATTGCAATTCATCGCGGTTAGAGTGTTAACGTGTATACGTTAAACTTTTTTAGCAGGAAAATGCAATAAAACAATCTTAAGACTATAAATATTATAAAGAAATGTTTATTTCAATATGCTTTATTCTAATCACGGTGACTTGCAATAATGTAACGAATTCACTTTCGTTACATAATTGCACATGGTTAGGGTTAGCATTTTGAGTATCATAACTGCAGGTTTTTTCGTTCAACATATCATAATTAGGCCTTATCTAACGTCTCTTTATCCTTTCTTTGCAATATCATATCTATTTATCTCTAACCGCATGAAATGCAATTATGTAACGAATTCGAAATCGTTACATAATTGCAATTCATCGCGGTTAGAGTGTTATCGTGTATATGTTAACATTTTTAGCAGGAAAATGCAATAAAACAATTTCAAGACTATAAATATTATCAAGAAATGTTTATTTCAATATGCTTTATTCTAATCACGGTGACTTGCAATAATGTAACGAATTCACTTTCGTTACATAATTGCACATGGTTAGGGTTAGCATTTTGAGTATCATAACTGCAGGTTTTTTCGTTCAACATATCATAATTAGGCCTTATCTAACGTCTCTTTATCCTTTCTTTGCAATATCATATCTATTTATCTCTAACCGCATGAAATGCAATTATGTAACGAATTCGAAATCGTTACATAATTGCAATTCATCGCGGTTAGAGTGTTATCGTGTATATGTTAACATTTTTAGCAGGAAAATGCAATAAAACAATTTCAAGACTATAAATATTATCAAGAAATGTTTATTTCAATATGCTTTATTCTAATCACGGTGACTTGCAATAATGTAACGAATTCACTTTCGTTACATAATTGCACATGGTTAGGGTTAGCATTTTGAGTATCATAACTGCAGGTTTTTTCGTTCAACATATCATAATTAGGCCTTATCTAACGTCTCTTTATCCTTTCTTTGCAATATCATATCTATTTATCTCTAACCGCATGAAATGCAATTATGTAACGAATTCGAAATCGTTACATAATTGCAATTCATCGCGGTTAGAGTGTTATCGTGTATATGTTAACATTTTTAGCAGGAAAATGCAATAAAACAATTTCAAGACTATAAATATTATCAAGAAATGTTTATTTCAATATGCTTTATTCTAATCACGGTGACTTGCAATAATGTAACGAATTCACTTTCGTTACATAATTGCACATGGTTAGGGTTAGCATTTTGAGTATCATAACTGCAGGTTTTTTCGTTCAACATATCATAATTAGGCCTTATCTAACGTCTCTTCTTCCTTTCTTTGCAATATCATATTTATTTATCTCTAACCGCAATGAAATGCAATTATGTAACGAATTCGAAATCGTTACATAATTGCAATTCATCGCGGTTAGAGTGTTATCGTGTATATGTTAACATTTTTAGCAGGAAAATGCAATAAAACAATTTCAAGACTATAAATATTATCAAGAAATGTTTATTTCAATATGCTTTATTCTAATCACGGTGACTTGCAATAATGTAACGAATTCACTTTCGTTACATAATTGCACATGGTTAGGGTTAGCATTTTGAGTATCATAACTGCAGGTTTTTTCGTTCAACATATCATAATTAGGCCTTATCTAACGTCTCTTCCTCCTTTCTTTGCAATATCATATCTATTTATCTCTAACCGCAATGAAATGCAATTATGTAACGAATTCGAAATCGTTACATAATTGCAATTCATCGCGGTTAGAGTGTTAACGTGTATATGTTGAACGTTTTTATCAGTAAAATGCAATAAAACAATTTCAAGACTATCAATATTATCAAGAAATGTTTATTTCGATATGCTTTATTCTAATCACGGTGACTTGCAATAATGTAACGAATTCACTTTCGTTACATAATTGCACATGGTTAGGGTTAGCATTTTTAGTATCATAACTGCAGGTTTTTTCGTTCAACATATCATAATTAGGCCTTATCTAACGCCTCTTCTTCCTTTCTTTGCAATATCCTATCTATTTATCTCTAACCGCAATGAAATGCAATTATGTAACGAATTTCTTGTAGGTGTCACAACACCAAAAATGGGAAATTTCAAAAAATTCTAAAACTTTCAATATTTGTTCTTTCGAGAAGAACAAAATATATTTATACTCAGTTTTTCATTCCCTACAATTTTGTCAAAAGAATTAATCGATTTTCGATGTTTTTTATTTTTTTCTCGAATTTTCAAAAAAATCAATTTATTCATACAGGACAGCATCAATCTAAGCTGAAGAAGTCAAGAAAATAAAACATTTTGAGACAAAATATATCAGCATTTTAAAGCTTATTTCATGCCCTTTCCAATGATATATAGGATGTTGAGATAAACATATGCCTATTAGGAATAATTTCAGGGTTAAATCTAAAAGCGTATAACCCACATCATCAATTGGTTCATTACGTTTTACAAAAGCTTGGAAAGTGGAAATAAACCAACTTTTCTTTTATTTTAAGCAAACGTAATTATTTGGCAATAGATTAAACACAAAAAACCGGTCATTGGTAGATAATTTGGATTTTTAAAATTTTTTGGAATGTATGTACCCCCCGCCTAAAAAAGTTTAACCGACCGAATAAAATATTTATCGTCGTTCGATATTTTTTTTCTTTATATGGACATCAAGAATGGATAAGCAACTACAATATTATCTAATTTAAAGCGAGAAAAGTCCTTTCCAAATGGCCGAGAAAACAGTTTCACCACGAAATTGTAACGAAAGGTTGCAATTATGTAACGAAAGTGGTGATTAGCTCGTGATTAGATAAAAATAAAAGTATTTCCAAGAGAAAACAGCTCAAATATGTAGTAAACAATTAGTTTCAACAATTTAATTCAAATTTGACAATAAAAAACACGTAATTGATCTAACCCTTTTGAGTTGCATTATGTAACGAATTCGATTTTTGTAGTCGAATAACTTTTTTTGTATTAAGTTCTAAAGAATCCGGAATAGACCAAACGACAGCATTTTCGATGAATTTTAACGGTGTTATAATGGTTCAAAATTGAAAGATTTCAAAACTTTCGTTACAAAATTGCAACGTTACATAATTGCAAACTTTCGTTACAAACTTGCAAACTTTCGTTACAAAATTGCAAACTTTCGTTGCAAAATTGCAAACTTTCGTTACCTTGCAAAACTTTCGTTACATAATTGCAAATTTTCGTTACATAATTGCGCCAATTCGTTACAAAAAGTGCAGTTGGTTATAACCCTAACCCTAACCCTAACCCTAACCCTAACCCTAACCCTAACCCTAACCCTAACCCTAACCCTAACCCTTACCCTAACCCTAACCCTAACCCTAACCCTAACCCTAACCCTAACCCTAACCCTAACCCTAACCCTAACCCTAACCCTAACCCTAACCCTAACCCTAACCCTAACCCTAACCCTAACCCTAACACTAACCCTAACCCTAACCCTAACCCTAACCCTAACCCTAACCCTAACCCTAACCCTAACCCTAACCCTAACCCTAACCCTAACCCTAACCCTAACCCTAACCCTAACCCTAACCCTAACCCTAACCCTAACCCTAACCCTAACCCTAACCCTAACCCTAACCCTAACCCTAACCCTAACCCTAACCCTAAACCTAACCCTAAACCTAACCATTTTGAGGAGCATTATGTAACGAATTCGATTTTTGCAGTCGAATAACTATTAAGCTATAAAGAATCCGGATTAGACGAAACGACAGCATTTTCGACGAACTTCAGCTGTGTTATAATGGTTCAAAATGGGAAAAAAAAAATCAAAAACATGTCCAGCTTTCGTTACAAAATTGCTCGTTACATAATTGCACATTAAAGTTACATTATTGCACGATCATGTTACACTATTGCACACTTTCGTTACAAAATTGCAAACTTTCGTTACGAAAATGGCAAGTGTTGATAATCCTTAACCTAATCATAATCCTAACCTAACCCTAACAGATATAAATTGTAAGATATACTACACTAAACATGCACCATTTGTAACATTAGACGCATAATACTTATCGCTTGTAATACGTACCACTTATAAAATATACCACACATAACATATATCAATTTCAATATATAATAATACCATGTGCCATTTGTAACATCGAAAACTCTTATCGCGTATCACTTGTAATACCACTGGTAAAATATACCACATACAAGACATACCACATGTAACATATAGCATTCATAACATACAACATATGTCTCATTTTACAAATCGTTCTCTGTCGCAACTGTAACATATACCACTCTCAACACGTACCAACAAGTAACGTATACCACTTTTAACATAATACCTATCATAACACGTACTGTTTGTAACATATTCCACTTGGAACATATATACCACTCATAAAATGTATCTCTCATAACATAAAATTTACCAGTTGTAACATATACCACTCACATCATGTTATATACACCACTTGTAACATATACCATTCATAACACATACCACTTATTTACTATAACACAATTAACATGTGCCACTTGCAAAATATAACACACAAAACATATAAAACTCATTATAAAACTCACGTTCGACATTAAACATGTGTCACTCACATCATGTACCACTAGTAACATATAACACTAGTAATATATACCACTCTTGTAACTTTTGTAATATATCCCAGTGAGAACACATACTACTTTTAACAAATGTCACTTATAACACTCATAACACTTACTACTTTTAGCATATACAACTCACAACATATAACATTTATAACATATAGCACACTTGTAAACTATCACACACATAACATATGCTTCTTTAACATGTACCACTCATAACACGTGTTACTTGTAAAATTTAACCATGTAATACTTGTAACATTTACCGCTCATAACATATACAATTGCAAAATTTACCACTTGTAACATATACCACTCACATCATGTTATATAAACGACTTGTAACATATACCATTCATAATTGCAAATGGCTAGGGTTTACTTTTAGAGTTTCATAATCAATACATTTGCAGTTTCAAAGATAACAAATACACTTAACTTAACGTTTGCTGTTCTTTTCTATTCCACATTTCACTTATTTCTCTCTAACCGCAATGAAATGCAATTATGTAACGAATTCCTTGTAGATGTCATAACATCAAAAATGTGAAACTTCAAAAAACTCTAAAACTTTCAATATTTGTACTTTCGAGAATAACAAAATATATTTATACTCAGTTTATCATTCTCTACAATTTTGCCCAGAGAAGTGATCGATTTTCGATGTTTTTTTTTTTTTTCTCTCTTATTTTCAAGAAAATCCATTACTTCATAAAGGACATCATCATTCTAAGCTCAAGAAGTCGAAAAAAACATTTTGAAAAGAATTTTAAAGCTTATTTCATGCCCTTTCCATTGATATATAGCAAGTTTAGATAAACATATGCCTATTAGGAATGATTTCAGGGTTAAATCTAAAAGCGTATAAACCACATCATGAATTGGTACATTACGTTTTTCAAAAGAAAAATGTAATTGATCTAACAATTTTGAGGAGCATTATGTAACGAATTCGATTTTTGCAGTCGAATAACTATTAAGCTATAAAGAATCCGGATTAGACGAAACGACAGCATTTTCGACGAACTTCAGCTGTGTTATAATGGTTCAAAATGGAAAAAAAAATCAAAAACATGTCCAGCTTTCGTTACAAAATTGCTCGTTACATAATTGCACATTAAAGTTACATTATTGCACGATTATGTTACACTATTGCACACTTTCGTTACAAAATTGCAAACTTTCGTTACGAAAA
>NW_026783048.1:40000-85000 GCF_031769215.1 Ylistrum balloti
TAATAACCCTGCTATATTTTACCTCTATACAGTTAGTGTACTGTGTCCAGTTTGTAATAACCCTGCTTTATTTTACCTTATATAGTTAGTGTGGCGTGTCTAATTTGTAATAACCCTGCTATATTTTATCTATATACAGTTGTGTATAACAACCTGTGTATGCATTCTTTTATCAATCCGTTTCCTTAGCATCATTTTTCTTGTTGAACCGTTTTCTGAGTATAATTTCTCTTGTTGAAGTGTTTCCTGTATAGTATTGTATAAAGCGTGTAAAGTATAATATACATTTCATATATTTAATAATGTGTTATTATGTGTTTTGTGTACAGTATTGTCCAGTATACTATTTACAATATTTGTTTAGTTATACAAGGCAATAGCGTATTCCATATGATTAAACGTCAAATAAAACCTACATATTGTTAACATGTTAAACAACATTTAAATTCTAATAACTGAAAAGAAATTGCTGGCTTGATTTTGCCTCCGTTAATAACCTTCAATCAGCGAATTACCGTAAAATAGTATACCAACGGAAAAAAGAAACTGTGCACCGGAGAAACGTTTATAAAATCTATAATTCTTATAATATTAGGTTAAAAGTTTGCATGTTGCTTTATAGATTTCATTACAACAAAATCAATATAGATTTTCAAATTGATTTGAGTAACAATTCATTTCACAGGGGTTCAAATCCTTATGGGGTCAAAACCGAGTTCTCAATGTCAATATCGAGTGTGTTCACCGTTTGCGTCAATGCAAGCTTGGCAACGACGTCTCATGGAGCGAACTAATGTGCCGAAGAAGTGCTGGGGAATATTGTTCCAAACTCTGATCAAGTCTTGGCCGAGTTGATTTAACGTCATTGGCTGATTAGGCAGCTGACGTTGACGACGTTCCATCTCGTCCCACACATGCTCGATTGGTGCCAAATATGGCGAGACGGCTGGCCATGGAAGAACATTGATGTTCTGTCGGTTTAAGTAGTCGGTAACAACACGAGCAACATGCGGACGGGCATTGTCTTGCTGTAACGTCACTTGACGTTGTTGGGCACGTATGAAGGGCACAAGATGTTGTCGAATGATAGCATCTCTGTATTGAATCCCGGTCAAATTACCTTGGACTAACACAAGAGGAGTTCTGCGATGGGTAGTGATCCCTCCCTAGACCATAACACTGCCACAACCAAAAGAACGTCGTTCTACGACACAGGCATCTTGGAATCGTTCTCCAACACGGCGATACACTTTGTTACGGCCGTCACTGCTGTCTAAGTGAAATCTCGACTCCTCCGTGAATAAACTACCCGTCCTTTTACGTTGGGTGTATCGGATATGCCTACGGCACCACGCTAATCTTGCTTGGCGATGACGTTGTTGCAATACAGGACGTATGGCGGGGCGTCGCGGCCGGATTCCGTGTTCTCTCAATCGGTTACGGTCGGTTCTTGGGTGGATATTTCTTAGTCCAGGAATGTTCCTAGACGTTAAACTGGCCGTTTGGAAATGATTCCTTAGATGCGTTAACCGTATGCATTTGTCCTGTTGATGTGACGTCACACGCGGACGTCCTGAACGCGGTCTATCCCGAGTGATTCCATATTGCCGATAACGTCTTGCTAAAGACTGTATGGTATTCCTATGGACATTGAAACGCTGTGCGATGTCATTTTGGGTCATTCCTGCCTCAAGCATGCCGATTATCCGCAAACGCTCATTTTCCGTCAACCGTGGCATTATCAGAAATCGCTTTTTCTTGAAACTAGGATGTTTTTTGGTTCATATGGTACCCACAGAGGGATATTGACACAAAAATAACGATAGGTATTCACTGACACGTGTACTGCCTTCCAATTAGGTGTTGATCATATTGCCCGGGTAGGTCGCAAAATGCACGTGCGGTAGGTGACTTAATCACGTGATAGCGTGTGGTATGACACGATAAATATGCCCATGAAATTTTATTGAGAAATGTTCGGTAGTTTCCGAGATAATTAAATTTTAGTGATGCACAGTTTCTTTTTTCCGTTAGTATACATTACCGTTCTGTATAATAAATATTTACAAGATAGAATTACAGACACTGTACATATATATATGCAGCAAGATAATAAATTTCTTTACACTTAATAATACATCGGGTATTTCTTAACTGGAAAGTGTCTTGTTTTGACGTAATTGTGTATTTGGACAAGATATTTTACTCCTATTGTCCTCGATAGCAGATGATCCCAGCTAATGTAATTACAAAACTTTAACAAAAATAACAATACTATATTTCTTTTCAATTGATATATCTAAAATTTGTTTATAATTACTAAACAGTATTTGATTACTGAACAATGAAGGATTACTTGGTATTTTTTGATCGTTTGTTTGGGACAAATCACCCTAGATAAAGTGTATGAATAATCACCCTAAGTGAAATGATATATCCCCCCTCCCTCCCCTGAAAGAAACCCCTCTAAAGACAAAACATTTTTCCATTTAACTTTTATTCACAAACACAGTATACACAATATGTGAAATCTAACAAGGATTCTTAAAAAATAAGAGGTAAGCAAATCAACGGGTAAATCACGGACGTTACCTCCATATATTCCTGTACATTGATCAGATAGGTTCCGGTCAAACAGACGTTCTACATTATCTAATATGTTGTTTTGAAAAGGCTGTCCATTTGGGTTAAAGTAGGAAAAAGACACCGTCGTTAGTAGAATATGTTTATAGTTAGTGACTAGCTGTAATGCATGTCTATAGAAACAGTAGTATTTGTTTCCATAACTCTGCTCTCTAGGGAAAGGATAAAACCTCTTATGGACATAAAATTTAGATTGTTTCGTGAGGGAAAAAGACCGGAAGGGTTTAGTGACAATGTAGACAGTGCAAGTGAAGTGACAAAAAGTTGGAAGCAACATGTTGGGAGTGGTTGTTCGTCGCCGAATTATGAATATTCTTCCAAAGTGTCGTACGGGGTAGCGGCTAGACTCCAGAACAGCCAACACTGTGATGACAAAATGTCTGAGGCAGACGATCTAAAACAAGCCAAAGTAGATACCAAGATCAAAGAAGAAACACCCATTATGACCATTCCAAGGGATTCCAAATGCCGGAAGTTAGAGGACGAGAGTAATAAGTATTCAGATCCGGACCAAAAGCCGCCATTTTCATACGTCGCCTTAATTGCCATGGCGATCAAAGAGTCTGGTGACAATCGACTGACATTAAGTGGAATATATCAGTATATTATCAGTAAGTTTCCTTACTACGAGAGAAATAAGAAAGGATGGCAAAACACCATCAGACATAACCTCAGCCTCAATGAGTGTTTCGTAAAAGTACCAAGAGAAGGTGGTGGTGAGCGAAAGGGCAACTTCTGGACTTTGGATCCTGCTTTCAACGACATGTTTGAAAAGGGAAATTATCAACGACGTCGACGGATGAGACGGCCATACAGAGCAGCCATATCTCTCCCTAAACCCCTTTTTGCTGACAACCATTGCGGTCCTTATAACGACTTTGCTCAGCTTGCAAAGCCGTATTTTTCCCCACCCCCATTCTCTCAATATTCGCATTACTCGCCTTGGGCCGTTACCCACAATTTTTCTGCACATCAGGGTATGGGTATGTCCCAGATCAGTAACTTTAACCCCCGTACGCAGGCGCATGTTCCCCCTCCTGGCTCCACCCTAAGCTCCTGTGGGTACAATCCGCTACCACCGGGCGTTCAGCTGTCTCCAAGTGCAGGAACCACCTACTCCCAGTTGAATGACTATAACTCTGCGAGTCCCTCAGGACCGTTTCCTTTTCGCCCCTATCGACAGCAGGGAGACTCCCTCAATGCCGTACATTACACATACTGGGGTGAGAGGTAAGACATGTAAGGAAATGTATAGTATATCATACGTTCTACCAATATAGAATCCAGTTTGTGTTTATCTAGACGTATGTGTAAAACTGGTAATATTTCTAGAACATAAATGACCAAGGTGTTACTTCTCTTTCGTAACTTCAGAAATTCATTGTACTTTTAAAAGTACTGTTCAACAAGCCCGATACATTTTACTTATTTCAAGGTATTATTGCTAATTTGTAATTGAGAACAATCTTTGGTGCTGAAGTAAATATTGTTGAAAACGCTATCCGTAAATGTGATGCATGTCTGCCATATATACAGAAATATCGTCATACCCAACATTTTATTAATTTTAGGATAAATTCATTCGAGAATACACACCTAATAAGCTCTCTAAAATATAGTATTTTTACAAACAACTTAAGCGAAATGTCGGTTTACCTGACCTACCGAATTCCAATTTAATTCCACATCGGTTTGGCACCTACTTCTACTAAAAATGGCCATATATAAACAATATGAAGTAACGGATGAATGGCTATGGAGGGATATTTTGATTGTAGTTAACAAAACAACATTAGCATACTAATATATTTAATTATCTATGTTCACAAATTAAATGCGAACGAAATTGGTTTATGACTGAATACTTATTTCAATCATACGTTCTCCTCTTGATAAAGAATACTAATTCGTGTCGTGATTTTCTCGTTATCATAATAATTACTTATTATCCGCCATTGAATATTTACTGATGATGTTGATATACCTCCTTCTATATCAAACGATTTCGGCAGATCTTTATTTTCTAACTTACCGTTAACATTTCCATGTTTGATCCCCCTCACATACACTCATGAGTCACAGAAGGACAAATTAGTAAATGTAGCTTGATGCTATTAATTATAATTCGGCTTGCATTCTCTCTGTCACTTCACTGGTATAAAAGAATGTATTCTCTTGTCTGTCCTTTGTACAATCCTTCAAAATAATTCTGGTGCTGATATACATACTAGATTTTAGTAGCACTTATAGTGTGGGACATGTAACCTTGAGCGACAGTGAAACATGAGTGATAGTAAATGTCCAGCTGTAAGCTTTGTTGTTGGGTCTCTTTTTGTGAATGATGCCATTCTCATGATCACGTCGGATTTTTCTCAGTTGTCTCCTAGACTGCAAAATTAGTACTTAACATCATTGGCTAGTCCTAGAAGACGAACCAGCTTTGTTATACAATTAAATTGATTGTTTGGTTCTACTGTATCTAATTCTTAACATGCATTAAAAGGTGGTATTCACTTATTCACTTGTGTGCTTTTTGAGCAATCATTAAAACGTCAAAGTAAACAATATTTGAAAATTAATCATATTATATAAACATTGCTGAATATCGGTAGATATGTAAAAAAGTTGATATCAAAAGTTGAAAAATTCCTTTGGCTGTATAATGTAATATAAATGTTTAAGCTTATTAAACGTAACACATATACAAAACTCATAAACTACATAATTGTTATTAATGTAACATTATTATACTAATAGAAGTTTGAACATCTACCTGTGTATATTGCTCTTGGGAGGTTTCGTGTCCGTCGAAACAGAATGCTCACAAATGTTTATGAGTAAGTACTCAGAGAATATTTAAAGATATAATTGTCTGTTCTCAAATGACGGGAAATTTCAAATATTAAAACATTGACTAGCAAATATACTTACTTCTGTAAAGACGATAACCAAAATCTGGAAAAGTGAAATAAAAGATAAATAATAATAAATCGGTATATTATTAAGGAAAATATTTTTTTTTATTCTCACAAACAAGTTTTACTGAAATCAAACATTTACCGCAATGAATACTCAATGTTTTGCTTAATATTGAAATCAATCAACATGAGTTTTCTTCGAATCTTTTCCAGTTGTTGAAATGAAATAACAGTGCAAATTATGAAAATTAGTGAGAATACTGAAACTTTTATTTCGTAAAAAGATTCATTCTTAATTTCCCGGATGTGGTTTTCTGATGTCTGATATCTGAACCATATAGCCAATGAATTGTAGAAACTAATGAGATCTGACATTTACTGTAGATTTATAAACTAAAATAATTATGCCCTGTGTATGAATCAATGGTATTGATGAATCTGAAATGTTCCTCATTCTCTCAAGGCAATGAACAGTGTTGATGTGTGAATTGTAGCAAGGTGGAGGATATATTATAGTGTCTTCAGAAATAACTCGTGAAAGATACTACAATGAATATTAGACGTACCTGTTAGATATATTTATAATTACTGGAGACATTATCGAAGGTTCAGTTTATTACATTTTCACAAGCAAAATGACAAAATTACTGGCATATTTAGAATAGATGTAAACGGAGTAAGCTAACTAGGCTTTTCGCGGACACTATTACAACTTTTCAGTACTCGACAGCATATCAAAGAGGTATATGTCTATATTTCATTGGCTAAAATATGATTAAAACAACTATCATACAATAACTAAACATATTTTACGCTGTAGACACATTTTTCTGTATATAATATAAAGAGATTTTTCTGTACATGATAGCATGTGTTGGACTGTAATATGTAATATTTTTTACAATACTGAACTCTAAAAATTGATCAGATTAAAAAATAAATCATTTTATTGTTTTAATTTTGAGTATGTAATAGGTATACTGAAATATGTACAAATTATGTTAGAAAAAATATTAGCAACATAACATGTATTACTATACAAGTATACTTATCTACAAACTGATCACAATATTATTGTACAATTATAAAGATAAAAGCACAAGGTTTTACTAAACTTTATTCATTAAGCACCTTTAAATATGAACCAAATAGAAAAAAATGATAAAAGGAGCTGATATACTGTTCTTCGAAGACTCCTTCAAATTTTGAAGAAAAAGATAAGTTAAGAAACTTACAAGACATAGAAGATAATGTTATTAACACCGAGTTTAATTAGTTTGATTGTTGATGTATCTTGAACATCTATAAAGAATACAAATTCGGGGTGTGTATGCCAAACTCGTGCCAGTGTTCGTAAGAATTTTAAACAAATCATAATATCTATCTAGATACCGTTATGAATGGTTAGCTTGGTGTATTACTGGAGATATACAAAAAATGTATATAATCAATGATGGATGTATAGGGAAAATAATGAAATTGGGCCGACAAGACACGGGAAGTGAGCTGAGTGGAGATGTTCATAAAGAGCTGTCAGCGGGGAAAGTTCACTGTACCGTAGCCAGGCGTTTCCTGTTGGCGCTTTGGTAGTGAGACTCTGAGCGACAGTACAAGTAATCTAAAAGACTTTGCCTTGCATGAAGAAATGCAAATATTAGCGAAAACTAAGCACTTGTTTCCCAATCAGCTCTTATGAACAAACAAACAGTAGAGCGCCATTAAAGCATGGCACAGAAAGTAGGAGATTTCACGGAGTCTGAAAGAAAACCTGTCTGTACACGGGTCTTGATTTGACTGTTTCTACAATACATTTCTCTCGGTGTGTCGGCCCACATAATTGGCTCTGAAAGACGAGTCCGCCATCTTTGTATCAGGACCATGAGAATACGGATGTACGACGCTGGTTTCCTTAGTAAAGTGGCCAAGCCTGGATTTACTGGTCCGTGTTAAAACAACCGGCCCTGATCCCTTTTAGGCGGTTTTCACTTTGATGTCTGGATTTTATCTTCCAAGATACACTCTCATCAGAATCGGGGCGAACTGAGTGTATTTTTTATAATGCAGAATGTTGATAATATTGTGTAAAAATGAATAAAGATTTAGGATTCAGATACTACAGCAACATCTCATTCCTGTAAAATGTTCAGACGTATAGATCTCATTCCTGTAAAGTGTTCAGACATATAGATCTCATTCCTGTAAAATGTTCAGACGTTAATATCTCATTCATGAGAAATGTTCAGCATAAACATCTCATTCCTGTAAAATGTTCCGACTTATAGATCTCATCCGTGTAAAATGTTCAGATCTCATCCGTGTAAAATGTTCAGAAGTATAGATCTCATCCGTGTAAAATGTTCAGACGTACACATCTCATTCCTGTAAAATGTTCAGACGTATAGATCTCATTCCTGTAAAATGTTAAGACGTATAGATCTCATCCGTGTAAAATGTTCAGATGTATACAACTCATCCGAGAAAAATGTTCAGCATCAACATCTGATTCCTGTAAAATGTTCACACTTATAGATCTCATTCCTGTAAAATATTCAGACATACACATCTCATTCCTGTAAAATGTTCAGACGTACACATCTCACTCCTGTAACTTCCGGTTGACAGGAAGAAACCATATACTTTTAGAATCAAACAAGTTTTGGATCACATCAAGAAGACCTGGTTGTTCCGAACTCCATGTAATTTCCGGATGACAGACAAACAACAACATTTGGATGAAAGTAAGAAAGTAAAGGTGTTCCAAGCTACACGGAATTTCAGGATGACAGAATCGACAAAGTACAAGCGTCACCGACTAAGGTACATTATAGTAACAGTGTAAGTCTTAAATCAAATATACAACTTCAAAGGGCTGACTAAAACACGTTTTATAATATACGTCTTACATATTTAAATATCGTTTCAAATAATATCACTGATGTATGGAGCCTGGTAACTGGAGGCTGTTAAGTATTATCAAATAACAAAACGTATATAATGAATATAATTGTATTAAATGCATGTTGTCTTATGCGAAAAGGTTTCATCTATTTTCCATTGTTCGATTTGTAATGATTTACCAGTACGTATGTAGCAGGAGTATCCCGGATGCACGCTTTCTTATAAAATCTGCAAAAAAAAAAAAAAAAAAAACAGCGTCAAGCGGAGTCAACTACGGGAGAATTTTAACTGAAGAACATGTTCACAGTGCACGGAGGAAGTTCAGTGTCAAATATATTGTTATATAATAAAAAACGAACTTGTGCTTTATTTTTTTCCCAAAAGCATATTTTACTCAATGTCACAATTATACAATCACACAGAATAATTCATGAGAAATTACTTTGCAGACAAAATAATCAACATGTCCTCCTTCTATCGCAGAGAAGATTAAAGTGAATGGAAATTCCATTGTAATAATTTTTTTTCTGTAGGAGTTATCTTCAGATGTTTCGCATAGTAAGTTAGTGGTTCTCTGCAATTATGCCCTCGCCATATCCATCGACAGCTTCTGCTTTGCCGGAAAGTCCTGCTTCCCTACGTATATTCAACATGCAGCTTTTGCCCAATCTGTCAACAACCACGTGATATGGCCTTGTGAGGACGAATACGCTAAACTTGTTATATTACAGAATGTCCGTGAATCATGATTTCCAAACATAAGCGTGACGCTAACTTCCACTGACGAGGTTCAAAAGACGGTAGTCTTTGCCCGGAAGTTCAATATGCATATGTCAATTATATCTTCAGGACATGATTATTTTGGTCGATCAACATGGGACGGTAGTCTACAGTTAAATATGATAAATATGGCCGAAGTACACTTTAATCTAGTCGCCATGACTACGGTGAAGTAAGCGTTGAAACTGGTTCGACATGGCTCAAGGTCCATACTGAGGTAAAGAAGTAAATTAACAAGACAGTCACTTATTAAATTATGTAAATGTTTCTCTGCCGCTCCTTTCATTGATCGCACTTTTCGGTTGATAAATGATTATTAATATTTAAGTTTCCGTACATTGGAGTTGAAATCGTTTGTTTATGGTGCATTCGAATTACATTGGTAACTATGCATTTTTGGGTTTGGTAGTGTTTATATGATATGATAATTGAGACTGCCGGGGTTGGGACTCTGGGATCACTCCCTTACAAATAATGCCCCCTCCACAGAAGGGTTCTCGCACACCACACACCATACACCATTCCTACGTACAAAATATAAATATTTCCATAGTCTATTTTACCATAGCTATTATTTTCAAATATCTCCAGTATTTTTTCACAACGTCTTCACATCACTTTCAACCAGTTCATTGTATAGTTATGTTTTATACAAGTTGATCAACATTTTCAAACACCTAGCACACATAACACACACTAAATATCTTGCAATTGTTTCTGTAACGTGGGACGGGCCTCTGTGCAGTATATCAGGAAATCAACACAAGAATACAACAAATGAACATATACACAAATTTATTAACATAGAGAACATGAAAACTACAGACACCCAGTCACACTCACAATTACTCTCCATTTACACACTTTAACAGTAAAGATGGCTACAGTCTCTTCACAGACAAGGTACAAGGTGGTCTCACAATCAACATCTCCAATGTGTCGAACAGTGCACACGGAGGGTGCACGCAAAACAGCTTCCGTAGACTGACAAAGTCCGAGTTGTAAAGGAACGACTCGCTCAGTTCCCAACACAAAGACGAATTGCTGACAAAGCAACCGTATCATGAAAACTCCCTCACTGATAGGGCGGTGACTAGCTTACATATTACAGCCGAGTCGCTACATGACAGCCTGTCCCTGGAGACAATCCTTCTTTGCAGTTGACCTAGACCCTGAGTAACTGAGATGTAACGTTGGTCGGTCCCGTTACTGCACGGCGAAGACCAGGCGCTCCAGCGGTGCTGACCTTCTGTAGGCTCTATGGTGATTTACCCATCATGTGAAGCTTTAAACAAAAACAAAAGACTACTAAACGTTCATCCTTCCACCCATGACTACAATTACATATAACTCACAAAGTTTCTTACAACTAACCAGTAAATTAACATTATTCATAATCAATAATCTATTACTTGTTTGTGTAATACAAGGGGAATACACGACTACATTTTACAATTCTACGGTGCGTGATAAAATACACAATATCAAAATTCAACAAAACAACCATATCGTTACGCGAAACATACACGACGCTAACGGCCTTCCATACAATTTATACCGTGACACTCTCACACCGGTTCATGCGCACACGACTTCCACCCACGGCTTCCATACTTTTTTTAACACGAACGTAACCACATTTCTACGTGTACTTTACGGTTTTACAACGACTAAATAACTGACAAAATAGCCAATCTAGATGTACAATAACAATTTTCAAATGTATCCAGCCTAATTCAACGTTAAATCCTAGAAAATAAACATGCATCGTAAACACTGAAAGCTACACATGACCGAACACGCACCGACAATAGATAGCTTGACCTATAAGAAGGACATCGTAAATATGGCAATAAACAACCACATAAAACAGCATATTACGAAAGAAAGAAAGAATACTTACCCCAGTCAGATGTCTGGGCTTCATTTCCACGACTAAACAAAGTCACTGACGCCATAAAGTTGAGGTTTTTATAGTAAAACCAATGTTTATGATATAATACTCACCACCATATAAACAATAGCGTATTCCCACCGGCAGCCCATAATTTACATAACAAAGAAAATAAATATCCCGTGAGAGGACCCTTAATGCTTGGTACGAACGCACCGCGCATGACCCAAAACCTCACTTCCGCACCCAAACAAATTGGATGAGAAGACAAGGGGAGGAGGGAGGGACCTCCAATATATGGTGGTGAGTATTATATCATAAACATTGGTTTTACTACAAAAACCTCAAGTTTATTTTAATAATACCTCACCACCATATAAACAATAGCGAATTTGTCTTACCGTAGAGGAGTCTTCGCAGACAATCACTAATCGTAGCAAAAAACAGCATTAAAAACCCATAAGGGTAAAGGATATTAACAATTAAAACTCTAAAAATCCTTCTGAGCCGCAAGGTAGCCTTTCTAAGAATTGACTGGGGGACATGAGACTGTCTGAGCAGTGACAAGAGGACCCAGAGAGTACAATCCATCTGCATGGGAGGAAAGCGACCGAAGGTAAAAATCCGCAAAGGTGTTACGGCCTCGCCAGAAGGCTGACGCCATGATATCCTCGAATGAGGCACCATTGAAAAGGGCCCAAGATGCTGAAAGAGCTCTAACCTCATGTGCCCTCACTCTAACCCTGTCAGAAGTGTCAGCACTAGACCACTCATAAGCAGTCCTGATGGTGTCACAAATCCACCTGGAAATAGTCTGAGCAGAGATATCAGTCTGCCTTGATTTAATGGGCAAGAACAGACGGGATCTAGACCCCCCCCCCCCCCTTTGGTTTTATCGAGATAAAATCCCAAAGCCCTACAAGGACAGAGTAACAAATTCTGATTCTCAGCACCAGAGACCTCCTTTAAGGCAGGAATCTTGATAGGCACTGGTGAAAAATTAGGAACCTGATTCTTTGCCAAAAAAGAAGGATCAGTAAGAAGGGTAACCGAGAAATAGTCCCGAGACCACCTGAGACAAGAAGAAGAAGAGGATAGAGCATGGATTTCACTTCTCCGTCTCCCAGAAGCCAACGCTATCAAAAAAACTGTCTTCCAAGAGAGAAACTTGGAAGGAGCAGAAGCCAAGGGCTCATAAGGAGGCTTAGTAAGAGAATCTAAGACCAAAGCCAAATCCCACTGTGGCATCAGCAGTCTAACCCGAGGCTTCTCCAACGAGAAGGATCTGAGAAGATTGGACAAGGAGGAACAATTTCCGATATTTGAACGCCCTCGGTAGGAAAAAACATTGGCAATGGCAGAACGATAGCCACGTATAGTGCCTGGAGTTAATTTCTTAACCTTAAAAAGATAAAGGAGAAACTCAGCTATCGATTGAATAGAGGAACAGAGTGGATCAATCTTCCTGCTGTGACACCAATCACAGAAGGCTGACCATCTTGATTGGTAGACGGCAGATGAGGAAGATCGTATTGATCTGGTGATGCAATCTGTAATCTCTTCAGAAAAGCCTGCCTGGAGGAGGGAGACCGAGATAGCCTCCACGCGTGAAAGTGGAGGCGCTCTGGGTTCCGATGGAACTGTCTGTATTGGGTTGACTGAGAAGATTCCATTTGGGAGGGATAGCCAATGGAAGGTCTATCAATAAGTCCAGAAGAGCAGGAAGCCAGGGCTGTCTGGGCCACAGAGGTGCTATCAGAAGAACTGAGCAGTCGTGCTCCCTGACCTTCTGCAGCACTCTGCCCAACAGATTGAAGGGAGGAAAAGCATAGGCCAGAAGACCTCCCAGCTTAGGGACAGAGCATCTACTGCCCATGCCATAGGATCTGGGACAGGCGACACAAACGTCTGAATTTGAAAATTCAGAGCTGTGGCAAACAGATCCACTAGGGGAGTCTCCCACACCATACAGATGGCTCTGAAAACTGACCTGTCCAAAGTCCATTCTGTGATAATTGGACTTCCCATCGAGGATGACATGACCGCAATCTCCCTGACGAGTTTTAGAAGCACTCTGCCCTTCTTACCTGTCATACTGCTCGGCGGGCAGCGACCAGCAACGCACGAGAAAAAGAAATAACGAGTGAAAAACACCGAATAGTTGACAGCAGTAAATGGTAACAAAACAAACAGTAGGAGACACCAAGAGGGCCTTCTACACAGCGGTATCGTAGCCTAAAACAGTCCACGTGTGCGGTAACCAACCAACACAGAAAGGCCGAAAACGGCAAAAACAGGGACTGACAACACAAACCACGAAGAAAGACCTGTCAACAATAAATGTAAGAACCAAATACAGATACTGTACAACACACACGTGAAACACTAAGAAATGCCTGAAAACCGTAGAAGAAATGTCGCTCCTCAGTCGGTGATGGCTGCCATAAGCGGAAGTAGGTTTTTATGCGCGGTGCGTTTACCAAGCTTTCACGGAATATTTATTTTCTTTGTTATGTAAATTATGGGCTGCCGGTGGGAATACGCTATTGTTTATATGGTGGTGAGGTATTATTGAAATAAACTCGGCAAACAGGTAACGAAAACAGAACAAAGGCGTGCTGGTCACCTGGACAGTCAATGTCCACTGTTTGGCTCACACTCGCATACCCGCTCACGTGACCAACTCAATAACAATGCACAGGTAAACATACAGGTGTGCGTGACAGTTTCTAATACGTATTGCTAAAATTTCTGCGCAAAGGATAAGCAAGTACGGTGCTATTGGGTCGCCTTGACGACAGCCATGCTTATTTTTTTTTTAATCTGCCCCCCCCCCCCCCCCCTGCCCCCGATTTATTGGCGAATTAGCTTTACTATGCAAAACCGAATCAAAGGCCTTTTCAAAGTCAATCTTCAAAAACATTCAAGGAATACTACATTCTTCCGTGTATTGCATCATATCAAAAATAAGTCTAGAATGTTCTGCCAAATATCTTCCCCAATGGAATCGTGTATCGATATGTTTATGGCCTGTGTTTATCAACTTGCTTCCAAAAAGCGATATGTATTTTTATCAGTCGCCATGTTATACAATCGCAAAATCGTCCACCATTCGGCCTGTTCGTATATTCTTCTAACAATATATTGTTGGTTTAAATAATGCATTGCTAATGGCTGGTATTTCTAAAAGTCGCATGTCTAATGGCGTCGTATCCGACTGCGTAATAATGATAAAGTTAAATTATTTAATGTACAGCAGTTATGTAGAATACATCCCAATATGATATACCATTATCATTTTCTGACCCAATGAAACCACTAACTGATATAGACTAATTGCGTACTTAGACTACGTCATCCGGTCGCTATTTGTATGACCGATAACAAGCACCTGAACCAAAATTATCAGTAGCCAAAAAAATAGCCAAGTGTGATTTTTAGTAGCCAATTTTGTCAGAGAGTAGCCTTGGCATATTGGTGCGTAACGTTTGATTGAAGCCCTTTCGAGAAATTAAATCAACTATACCTAATTAATCTTACATTATGGAAAAGTTTAATTTTAAACTTCTTTATTACAAAGCACCAATGAATAATACTTTACAATACATAACCAATATAAATAACAAAGCAATTTTACTTTAATTAATGACACTCTCATTAGATAAGTTACATTTTTCTGTATTGACACTTGTTTGAAATACACTAGCTGTCCTTGAATTTATTTCTATATTTGCATTGTTCTGTATTGTAAACGAATGTCACTGTAGTACACCTGTCAGGGTAAAAATGTAGCCCGTCATGTTTACATTGCGTACAGTCTGCTGGTAGTAGATAGGCCTACTCACTACGTAACGAAACAACACGCGTGCTTTGGGATAATTAGTAAGGCTGTGATTTCTAACACCGTCATTACCCACAAAAGCCAAAAGCCGATCGTTTTTATCTGTTGTGATACCAGAAACAATCATCCTATCGTAGACGTCTTCGCCATGCTTGTGTCATTCTGAATCATTAAAGCGCTTTTTCAGGTTGGCTAAATACACATTCAAGCGTTTAAGTGACATGTGAATGTGGGGAATCCCCACTCGGTTTGAACACGGACCGATGGCCATGGGTTATCCAATTATCTCAGCCATAACAAGGTTAACACCAATTATAATATGTACTGTCGTTTAAAACTTCCAATAATTAGTCTAACAAAGACATGATCGAGTGCGCTCAACTGTGACGGCACTGCCTCTGGCGCAGGGCCCCCGGATTATGTAAGCGTGTCAGCTAGTAGGCTTACAATACACACGTGGACACGAAAGTACACCGAGTTCACAGAGCGAATTTGTGGGCTTTATTATCGTATTGTTAGGGTATTTTTTTAAAGAAAAATAACACAATAGCCAATTTAGTAGCCACCCTGTATTTTGAGTAGCCAATTAAAAATAAAAGTAGTCAATGGCTAATTTGGCTACCGACAGCGTGAGCCTTGACAAGGCTGAGAAGCATAGGAAGTCACATGGTACCAACTGTCAACAGTCGTCCACAGTTATATAAGCCAAAACGCTTGTTTAATTCCATATTTCTTAAAACATTAAATTCATCATCAAATCTAGATAAAGTTTAGGTTACATGTGATCAAAAGTTGAAACTAAATAGTACAGTGATAAAATGTATCTGTTTTCGGAAGATACGTTGGTGGTGTGCACAGAAATGAAAAACAAATAGAGAACACTTACTAATTATCTATTGTGGATCATATGATTAGCGGATGTTCATCTTCACTATACAACCATATATGTGTCAAACAGTGCGGAAGATACCTGACCTTAATCAGGAAATTTACCATGAAATTCTATTATCGACGTTTGTCATTAAATAGTATATAAGCTTATAAAAATACTATTTAATATTACTCGCTACCACCTCGATATAAAAATACTACTTAGCACACTCGCTACCACCTCGATATAAAAATAATAAAGAGCATCACTCGCTACCACCTCGATATAATAATATTATTTAGCATCACTCTCTACTACCTCTATATAAAAATATTACCCGGTATCACACTCTATCATATCGATATAATAATACTACTAAATATTTCTCTCTATCATATCGATATAATAATACTACTGAATATTTCTCTTTGTCACCTCGATATACCAATACTACTTGATATTTCTCTGTCACCTCGATATAATACTACTACTAGATATATCTCTCTGTCACCTGGATATAATACTGCTTCTAAATATTTCTCTCTGTCATATCGATATAATACTACTACTAAATATTTCTCTCTGTCACATCGATATAATTCTACTACTAAATATTTCTGTCTACCACTTCGATATACCAATACTATTTAATATTTCTCTCTACCAACTTGATATACCAATTCAACTAAATATTTCTCTCTGTCACCTCGATATGATAATACTGCTAAACATTTCTCTCTGTTATCTGGATATACCAATACTAATAAATATTTTTTCTCTGTCACCTCGATATAATAATATTACAGAATATTTCTATTTGTCACCTTTATATAATAATAATACTAAATATTTCTCTTCGTCTGCTCGATACAATTTATACTCCTAAATATTTCTCTCTGTCACTTCGATATAACACTACTGCTAAAAATTTCTCTGTCATCTTGATATAATAATAATACTAAATATTTCTCTCTGTCACCTCGATATTATAATATTACTAAATATTTCTCTCTGTCACCTCGATATAGAAATACTTCTAAATATTACTCTGTAACACCCTCGATATACCAATGTTACGAAATATTTCTCTCTGTCACCTCGATATAGAAATACTTCTAAATATTACTCTGTAACACCCTCGATATACCAATGTTACGAAATGTTTCTCTCTGTCACCTCGATATAGAAATACTTCTAAATATTACTCTGTAACACCCTCGATATACCAATGTTACTAAATATTTCTCTCTGTCACCTCGATATAGAAATACTTCTAAATATTACTCTGTAACACCCTCGTTATACCAATGTTACGAAATATTTCTCTCTGTCACCTCGATATAGAAATACTTCTAAATATTACTCTGTAACACCCTCGATATACCAATGTTACTAAATATTTCTCTCTGTCACCTCGATATACCGATACTAATATTTTTTTCTCTACCACCTCGACAGACCAATACTACTAAATATTTCTCTCTGTCACCTCGATATACCAATACAACTAAACATCTCTCTCTGTCACCTCGATATACCAATACAAATAAATATTTCTCTCTGTAATCTTGATATAATAATACTACAGTTGTGGGATCGCACAACGTACCAAAAATAGCGTGCGCACATCGTGCGTGTATCGTGAGTGTATCATGCGCACAGATGTGCGATTCTCTGTGTGGTTTAGTTCGATCGGTTGATTGATATTGCGAAATTATCAAAAACAAAACCGGAATGTGTCGTATGAAATAATAAAAGTATAATAATAACTGCTATTTCGTTGTTATAAAAACACAACATGGCATTTATAACATTCTTGTGTGTTCTGACGCTGATAGGATATAATTAAACAATATGCAGTATGGCTTCTCATTGTGACACCTTTCCTAGGCCTAATTAGATCTCACGCCTCGTGTTGCGAGTGTCACAGATCGAAGCGGTCCGTCTAAGAGCCCCGGTCGTTTGTTTACAAGCGACTGCCTAGTCTCGCGACTGCGAGATCTTGCTAAAAACATAACAAACAACTGGCGACAAAGTGACCTTTTATTCTTAAGAGAAAGTTCAAGACTGATCAGTTTACCTTGGTCATTTCTCTCTGTCATTTCGACATACCAATACTACTAAATATTTCTTCTCTGTCACCTCGATATATCAATAATACTAAACATTTCTCTCTGTCATCTTTATATAATAATAATACTAAACATTTCTCTGTGTCATCTCGACATACCAATACTACTAAATATTTCTTCTCTGTCACCTCGATATATCAATAATACTAAACATTTCTCTCTGTCATCTTTATATAATAATAATACTAAACATTTCTCTCTGTCATCTTTATATAATAATACTACTAAATATTTCTCTGTGTCATCTCGACATACCAATACTACTAAATATTTCTCTGTGTCATCTCGACATACCAATACTACTGAATATTTCTCTCTGGTACCTCGATTTAATAATACTAATAAATGTCACTTCGATAAAATTGAAGGTAACTTTATTCTGATAGTTATATAGTCATTGGGCATTTTTTCAGCATACATATATAATTCACCAGCGGTACACATAGTTTATCAACATAGACAGATCAAAGATTCACGTATTACTATAAGGTTTTAGAGCGTTTATAGAACAGTTTCACATCAATCAGATGATGATTCACGTGTACTTCTTGATGGGAATATTTTATGTTCTCTCAAGTGATCCATTGAGTTTTGTGAACAACTTTAGGAAATTACTTAAAGTTGCGAAATTTCTATTTCAATACTGGCAAAATATACAGATATACTTATATCAATCAAGCTTTGATTGCTATGAATTATCAATATTCCAATTAATGGAACGTATATATATATATAATACCAACTTGTTAACAAAATCATAATCAAACTCAAACTCAATGATCTTCGACAAAATATGAACAAAAGAAAAATTTACACAGAGACTCCTGAAAAATACAAGGAGATACACCAAAAGGCAAAAGGTCAATAGATCTATATTTTAATCTTTCTTTTAATGGCGTGGCTTGAACCAGTTATTATTGGACCGTTTCGAATTAAACACTCTCTTATATTGGCTTAGATTTTCCCTTTCTCTCATTTTTTTCCCGCCAGTAACTGTTTGTGCTATATACATATAGTCTACATACTCAATCACATTAAGCCACTGCAGATATATGTTTATAAATGTACATATCTACATTTCGTCTTCTATCGTGTCTTAGTTCAGGTCAAATCAAATCAAATTCATACCTCGTTGAGTAAAGTGCCCTTGGCTACGATACAACCCTAAAGTGTTACAAGTGTATAGAACAAAAGTTGGGCATTGTCACGACCAAGCCTTGTCAGTGATTATGACGGTCGGTCATTCATATATATACACGAGTTTTTCAAAATCGAAAGTACAATTTTAATAAATATTGCCTTGTATATATTATACCGTACTATCATGGATATTGGCTACAGTCCCAATACTACTACTACTATCGTAAATGGCTGGAAACATCTAGATTTATTACAGGGCGAGTAGTTTAGAGCTCTCTTTTACATGATAGATAAACTAGCAATATATGAAATGAATTATATAGACATATAGAAACATAAATAAATCAATACAAGTCAAGAAACGGGCTGATAAGAGAAAATACATGCATGGAGAATATGTTTTAATTGGTCACGAGTTAAAACAAGTAATGGTAAAGAAATAAGAATATCCAATGTAATGTCACAGACAAAACGTAATCAGTTTTAAAGGCATACATGTAATAACGACATACGATGTCTTGATAAATAGATAAGCCAATCAAACAAATACAAAATATACTGTTATTTTCTTATTGATTTACATTAGTTTTATTGAATTTGGGATTTAATTGTGATTATGTTGACATTTTGGTATTTTCTTGTTGTTTTTACATTAGTTTTATTGTATTTGGGTTTGGATTAACATGTTGACATGCTGTTTTTACTTGTTGTTTTGTATGCCACTACGCTATGTCGCGGAAACAGGATGGAGATTTTAGACGGATTCGGTCCAGAAAAACACGGAAACAAGTCATGCAGTTCACGTGATCGGAACGGAATAATTTCAGTCCCGGATCAACAGTTTAGCACTTACATATTTTGTAGACCGACAAATCATATCATTGACTGGGACCATTCCAAAGTACATGTAGTAGATAGGAGTTGGTGAGTTTTAACATTTGTACATACATGCTAAGATATTGTACATCAACTTCCTAAATACTGTACAACACAAAATTCCTAATTATTGTACAACACAAAATTCCTAAATACTGTACAACACCAAATTCCTAAATACAACACCAATTCCTAAATACAACACCAAATTCCTAAATACAACACCAAATTCCTAAATACAACACCAAATTCCTAAATACTGTACAACACCAAATTCTTAAATACAACACCAAATTCCTAAATACAACACCAAATTCCTAAATACTGTACAACACCAAATTCTTAAATACTGTACAACACCAATTCCTAAATACTATACAACACCAAATTCCTAAACACTATACAACAATTCCTAAATATTGTACAACAAATTCCTTATTATTATTATGTTTGTCTGCTGTAAATGTATCGCCTGCAGTATCAATATTTGTATAGTGTACTTGAGTAAATTCATGTACACGAAGGTGTGGACTTCAAATCTCCTCAGACAACACTTCGTGACGTCATCGAACAATGTAGCTCCAGGCTTACAACGTAAGCGTATCGTTATCTTAAAACGATCAAATGTAAACTAAATGAAATAATAATGCATGTATAATTTACACCACATCAGTTCAATTAACGTCGAAATGAAATCAATTTTCTTACATAAGTTCAGTGAAGGAGTGTTAATTGTTAATGTTCATGCGCGTCAACACTAAGGGTGGATGGACACAACGCCATCAAACGGTCGTTTGTTTTTCTGAAAAGTTTAAACTAAGTTGATCATTATAGGATACAAACTTAGAGTAGAGAAAGACGTTGGTCATCACCAACTCGGAGACATGTTTGTCATCCGTATGTTTTTCGTTTTCGGCTGTCTCATTGAGTTCCCTACAACGGAAAGCAAGAGGCTTCTACATTCGGATGATGATCTATATATAGGTAAGGAAAATCTTTGAATATTTTGCTCATTCGTGAAAATGTCAGTTACAGAAAATAAGTGTGGTACTACTATATCTTTGTACATAACTAATTTCAATGCCGGCATTAATATAAAATCGTCATACATATTTTATAATTGAAAAAGAGAATAGTCAGTGTGAACTGATATATGTGGATATATACGGCATATATAATGTCACCTGTACATAAAATCGTATTATAGTACACCAGTGAAAACTAACGTTTCTTTTCCAAATTTGGATGTTTTCCGTAAACATTTGAAGTTGGATAAAGTTAGTTTTTTCTCGTGTTTAAAAGTTCATAGAGTAAACAAAACATTGCAATGTTCATGACTTAAATGGTTTATTCTATGTAAAAACACTTGTTTGCCTAATTAAGCTAACAAAAAAATGCACCAGGAGTATCGACTGCCTGCAGTATCGTAGTTTGCACAGAAGACACATAAGTGAATAACACATTTTAGTACAACTTCAGAGTAACACACAGTAGATAAAAAAAACCCAATTTATTAGACTGCGTCATACAGCTCCTTCTAGGACTCGTCACTGATGCTACATCATACAGCTGTACCGTCCTTCTAGGACTCGTCACAGATGCTACATCATACAGCTGTACCGTCCTTCTAGGAATCGTCACAGATGCTACATCATACAGCTCCGCCGTCCTTCTAGGACTCGTCACTGATGCTACATCATACAGCTGTGCCGTCCTTCTAGGACTCGGCACTGATGCTACATCATACAGCTGTGCCGTCCTTCTAGGACTCGTCACTGATGCTACATCATACAGCTGTTTCGTCCATCTAGGACTCGTCACAGATGCTACATCATACAGCTGTTTCGTCCTTCTAGGACTCGTCACTGATCTTACATCATCAGGACTCGTCACTGATCTTATATCATCAGGACTCGTCACTGATGCTAATCGCCTAAAATTTAAAGCTTAGGAGAAAGAATATTCAAAAAGATCGCATGAGATGTCAAAACCTAGAAGAATATTCGTTAGGGATAGGACTAGGGTTAGGGTTAGAGATAGGACAAGGGTTAGGGTTAGAGATAGGACAAGGGTTAGGGTTAGAGATAGGCCTAAGGTTAGGGTTAGAGATAGGACAATGGTTAGGGTTAGAGATAGGACAAGGGTTAGGGTTAGAGATAGGACTAGGGTTAGGGTTAGAGATAGGACAAGGGTTAGGGTTAGAGATAGGACAAGGGTTAGGGTTAGAGATAGGACAAGGGTTAGGGTTAGAGATAGGACTAGGGTTAGGGTTAGAGATAGGACAAGGGTTAGGGTTAGAGATAGGACTAGGGTTAGGGTTAGAGATAGGACAAGTGTTAGGGTTAGAGATAGGACTAGGGTTAGGGTTAGAGATAGGACAAGTGTTAGGGTTAGAGATAGGACTAGGGTTAGGGTTAGAGATAGGACAAGGGTTAGGGTTAGAGATAGGACTAGGGTTAGGGTTAGAGATAGGACAAGGGTTAGGGTTAGAGATAGGACAAGGGTTAGGGTTAGAGATAGGACAAGGGTTAGGGTTAGAGATAGGACTAGGGTTAGGGTTAGAGATAGGCCTAAGGTTAGGGTTAGAGATAGGACAAGGGTTAGGGTTAGAGATAGGACTAGGGTTAGGGTTAGAGATAGGACAAGGGTTAGGGTTAGAGATAGGACTAGGGTTAGGGTTAGAGATAGGCCTAAGGTTAGGGTTAGAGATAGGATAAGGGTTAGGGTTAGAGATAGGCCTAAGGTTAGGGTTAGGGATAGGACAAGGGTTAGGGTTAGAGATAGGACAAGGGTTAGGGTTAGAGATAGGACTAGGGTTAGGGTTAGAGATAGGACTAATGGTTAGAGATAGGACTAGGGTTAGGGTTAGAGATAGGACAAGGGTAAGGGTTAGAGATAGGACTAGGGTTAGGGTTAGAGATAGGCCTAAGGTTAGGGTTAGAGATAGGACAAGAGTTAGGGTTAGATATAGGACAAGGGTTAGGGTTAGAGATAGGACTAGGGTTAGGGTTAGAGATAGGCCTAAGGTTATGGTTAGGGATAGGGTTAGGGTTAGAGATAGGACAAGGGTTAGGGTTAGAGATAGGACTAGGGTTAGGGTTAGAGATAGGCCTAAGGTTAGGGTTAGAGATAGGACTAGGGTAAGGGTTAGAGATAGCACTAGGTTAGGGATAGAGATAGGACTAGGGTTAGGGCTAGAGATAGGACTAGGGTTAGGGTTAGAGATAGGACTAATGGTTAGAGATAGGACTAGGGTTAGGGATAGAGATAGGACTAAGGTTAGGGTTAGATATAGGACTAGGGTTAGGGTTAGAGATAGGTCTAGGGTTAAAACCTTGGGGACTGTCCACCAGCAGTGTTTACCTGGGTTAGGGTTAGAGATAGGACTAGGGTTAAAACCTTGGGGAATGTAAACCAGCAGTGTTTTCCAGGGTTGGGGTTAGGGTCAGAGATAGGACTAGGGTTAAAACCTTGGGGACTGTCCACCAGCAGTGTTTACCAGGGTTAGGGTCAGAGATAGGACTAGGGTTAAAACCTTGGGTACTGTCCACCAGCAGTGTTTACCAGGGTTAGAGTTATGGTCAGAGATAGGACTAGGGTTAAAACCTTGGGGACTGTCCACCAGCAGTGTTTACCAGGGTTAGGGTCAGAGATAGGACTAGGGTTGAAACCTTGGGGACTGTCCACCTGCAGTGTTTACCTGGATAAGGGTTAGGATCAGAGATAGGACTAGGGTTAAAACCTTGGGGACTGTCCACCAGCAGTGTTTACCTGGGTTAGGGTTAGAGATAGGACTAGGGTTAAAACCTTGGGGAATGTAAACCAGCAGTGTTTACCAGGGTTGGGGTTAGGGTCAGAGATAGGACTAGGGTTAAAACCTTGGGGACTCTCCACCAGCAGTGTTTACCAGGGTTAGGGTCAGAGATAGGACAAGGGTTAGGGTTAGAGAAAGGACTAGGGTTAGGGTTAGAGATAGGCCTAAGGTTAGGGTTAGAGATAGGACTAGGGTAAGGGTTAGAGATAGCACTAGGTTAGGGATAGAGATAGGACTAGGGTTAGGGTTAGAGATAGGACTAATGGTTAGAGATAGGACTAGGGTTAGGGATAGAGATAGGACTAAGGTTAGGGTTAGATATAGGACTAGGGTTAGGGTTAGAGATAGGTCTAGGGTTAAAACCTTGGGGACTGTCCACCAGCAGTGTTTACCTGGGTTAGGGTTAGAGATAGGACTAGGGTTAAAACCTTGGGGAATGTAAACCAGCAGTGTTTACCAGGGTTGGGGTTAGGGTCAGAGATAGGACTAGGGTTAAAACCTTGGGGACTGTCCACCAGCAGTGTTTACCAGGGTTAGGGTCAGAGATAGGACTAGGGTTAAAACCTTGGGTACTGTCCACCAGCAGTGTTTACCAGGGTTAGAGTTATGGTCAGAGATAGGACTAGGGTTAAAACCTTGGGGACTGTCCACCAGCAGTGTTTACCAGGGTTAGGGTCAGAGATAGGACTAGGGTTGAAACCTTGGGGACTGTCCACCTGCAGTGTTTACCTGGGTAAGGGTTAGGATCAGAGATAGGTCTAGGGTTAAAACCTTGGGGACTGTCCACCAGCAGTGTTTACCTGGGTTAGGGTTAGAGATAGGACTAGGGTTAAAACCTTGGGGAATGTAAACCAGCAGTGTTTACCAGGGTTGGGGTTAGGGTCAGAGATAGGACTAGGGTTAAAACCTTGGGGACTGTCCACCAGCAGTGTTTACCAGGGTTAGGGTTAGAGATAGGACTAGGGTTAAAACCTTGGGGACTGTCCACCAGCAGTGTTTACCAGGGTTAGAGTCAGGGATAGGACTAGGGTTGAAACCTTGGGGACTGTCCACCTGCAGTTAAACCTTGGGGACTGTCCACCAGCAGTGTTTACCAGGGTTAGAGTTAGGGTCAGAGATAGGACTAGGGTTAAAACCTTGGTGACTGTCCACCAGCAATGTTTACCAGGGTTAGGGTCAGAGATAGGACTAGGGTTGAAACCTTGGGGACTGTCCACCAGCAGTGTTTACCAGGGTTATGGTCAGAGATAGGACTAGGGTTAAAACCTTGGTGACTGTTCACCAGCAGTGTTTACCAGGGTTTAGAGTTAGGGTCAGAGATAGGACTAGGGTTAAAACCTTGGGGACTGTCCACCAGCAGTGTTTACCAGGGTTAGGGTCAGAGATAGGACTAGGGTTGAAACCTTGGGGACTGTCCACCGGCAGTTAAACCTTGGGGACTGTCCACCAGCAGTGTTTACCAGGGTTAGAGTTAGAGATAGGACTAGGGTTAAAACCTTGGGGAATGTAAACCAGCAGTGTTTTCCAGGGTTGGGGTTAGGGTCAGAGATAGGACTAGGGTTAAAACCTTGGGGACTGTCCACCAGCAGTGTTTACCAGGGTTAGGGTCAGAGATAGGACTAGGGTTAAAACCTTGGGTACTGTCCACCAGCAGTGTTTACCAGGGTTAGAGTTATGGTCAGAGATAGGACTAGGGTTAAAACCTTGGGGACTGTCCACCAGCAGTGTTTACCAGGGTTAGGGTCAGAGATAGGACTAGGGTTGAAACCTTGGGGACTGTCCACCTGCAGTGTTTACCTGGATAAGGGTTAGGATCAGAGATAGGACTAGGGTTAAAACCTTGGGGACTGTCCACCAGCAGTGTTTACCTGGGTTAGGGTTAGAGATAGGACTAGGGTTAAAACCTTGGGGAATGTAAACCAGCAGTGTTTACCAGGGTTGGGGTTAGGGTCAGAGATAGGACTAGGGTTAAAACCTTGGGGACTGTCCACCAGCAGTGTTTACCAGGGTTAGGGTCAGAGATAGGACAAGGGTTAGGGTTAGAGAAAGGACTAGGGTTAGGGTTAGAGATAGGCCTAAGGTTAGGGTCAGAGATAGGACTAGGGTAAGGGTTAGAGATAGCACTAGGTTAGGGATAGAGATAGGACTAGGGTTAGGGTTAGAGATAGGACTAATGGTTAGAGATAGGACTAGGGTTAGGGATAGAGATAGGACTAAGGTTAGGGTTAGATATAGGACTAGGGTTAGGGTTAGAGATAGGTCTAGGGTTAAAACCTTGGGGACTGTCCACCAGCAGTGTTTACCTGGGTTAGGGTTAGAGATAGGACTAGGGTTAAAACCTTGGGGAATGTAAACCAGCAGTGTTTACCAGGGTTTAGAGTTAGGGTCAGAGATAGGACTAGGGTTAAAACCTTGCTGACTGTCCACCAGCAGTGTTTACCAGGGTTTATAATTGGGGTCAGAGATAGGACTAGGGTTAAAACCTTGGGGACTGTCCACCAGCAGTGTTTACCAGGGTTAGGGTCAGAGATAGGACTAGGGTTAAAACCTTGGGTACTGTCCACCAGCAGTGTTTACCAGGGTTAGAGTTATGGTCAGAGATAGGACTAGGGTTAAAACCTTGGGGACTGTCCACCAGCAGTGTTTACCAGGGTTAGGGTCAGAGATAGGACTAGGGTTAAAACCTTGCTGACTGTCCACCAGCAGTGTTTACCAGGGTTAGAGTTATGGTCAGAGATAGGACTAGGGTTAAAACCTTGGGGACTGTCCACCAGCAGTGTTTACCTGGGTTAGGGTTAGAGATAGGACTAGGGTTAAAACCTTGGGGAATGTAAACCAGCAGTGTTTACCAGGGTTGGGGTTAGGGTCAGAGATAGGACTAGGGTTAAAACCTTGGGGAATGTAAACCAGCAGTGTTTACCAGGGTTTAGAGTTAGGGTCAGAGATAGGACTAGGGTTAAAACCTTGGGGACTGTCCAACAGCAGTGTAAACCAGGGTTAGGGTCAGAGAGTGTTTACTAGGGTTAAAGTTAGGGTCAGAGATCGGCAGTTAAACCTTGGGGACTGTCCACCAGCAGTGTTTACCAGGGTTAGAGTTAGGGTCAGAGATAGGACTAGGGTTAAAACCTTGGTGACTGTCCACCAACAGTGTTTACCAGGGTTTAGAGTTAGGGTCAGAGATAGGACTAGGGTTAAAACCTTGCTGACTGTCCACCAGCAGTGTTTACCAGGGTTTAGAATTAGGGTCAGAGATAGGACTAGGGTTAAAACCTTGGGGACTGTCCACCAGCAATGTTTACCAGGGTTAGGGTCAGAGATAGGACTAGGGTTAAAACCTTGGGGACTGTTCACCAGCAGTGTTTACCAGGGTTTAGAGTTAGGGTCAGAGATAGGACTAGGGTTAAAACCTTGGGGACTGTCCACCAGCAATGTTTACCAGGGTTAGGGTCAGAGATAGGACTAGGGTTGAAACCTTGGGGACTGTCCACCTGCAGTTAAACCTTGGGTACTGTCCACCAGCAGTGTTTACCAGGGTTTAGAGTTAGGGTCAGAGATAGGACTAGGGTTAAAACCTTGCTGACTGTCCACCAGCAGTGTTTACCAGGGTTTATAATTGGGGTCAGAGATAGGACTAGGGTTAAAACCTTGGGGACTGTCCACCAGCAATGTTTACCAGGGTTAGGGTCAGAGATAGGACTAGGGTTGAAACCTTCGGGACTGTCCACCAGCAGTGTTTACCAGGAAAATGAAAATCATCATTGAACATCAGTTTATAGCATTAAACATTATAAAACAAAATACATAACCTCAAACAAAACTTAATACTTCCTAAATCTTTCAATAGCAATTTATAATGACAGAAATATTTCTCGTTACCATTTAAAAGCAAAATACAAAAACAACTTCAAACAAAACAGGGAATTGTCTTTGTAATTAATGGTAGTTCATAATTGCAGAAAAATTTCTAGTTTAAGATTATGAAAACAAAACATGAAAATAGAATGTGAAATCTACTATTCCTTTAAACTGATCAAATTTTATTTACAGAAAACTACGTATCGATTCAAAGTGTTTGATTTCATTTGTTTAATTTTAATATTGTACGTATGCATTATCTATCAGATATGTATGCTATAAGATATCATCTAATTAAGATTTAATCATGTTTTATATAGCTTAGCACTAATAAACAATTATATACCTTTAAGCTTTAAAATATACGTTTTGTCATCTGCACGATACAATGTATGTAGAGCGATAATGTCCGCGGGAGATTTTTGGCGGTTTGCTGTTTGATCAATAAATCAATTTACCTTTAAAATTATCAAAATGTTCTTTATTACTATAATTTACTTTAAACCTACTAAAGTAATTATTATATCATTTGAAGATTTCTCTCGTACTTGTATATCCTCGCGTTTGTTTTCCAGAAACTATCCAACTTGATCATCTTCATCCGCAAATCCGTCCCAAGCGGTCCACGGATATTTTCGCTTTTCCAGAAGAGTTCACGTTTCACTTCTCACTGCAAGGAAAACCATTGGAATTTCCACTTTACCGGAAGTATTTCACTGGAGTACCCACTGTTCAAACTACCAACTCTAAATTCTCTACAAAACAGATGCATCGTTCTTTAGTGGTGCGCATGCATTCATTTTAACACCTATGTATGCATATGTAGAATTCCATTAAAGTTTTTTATATAACAGAATTATTTCAAGCACTCAATGTGCACTTGATATTTAGGAACCATTTCATAGGACTATCTTTAGCTGAGGTTTCGTTCCTGAAATCCGCAGTGCATTCCGGGATTTTTTTCACTCCAAATTCTGATTAGATAAGTCAACAAAGAATGTAACAACCGCATACACTTTCAACGACCGTAAAATCGTATATTTCACAGCTACATGTAATAAATATTGAAGCCTATTTTGTATATTTTATCTCTGATAAAATTGTGTCTCGTATTTTGTGTCTGCTTCGTGAATGTATAGTTTCGGGTTTTTAAATCTGAACGATATATCATTGTTGTTTGATTGATTTATTGCCAATTTAAGTATTTTGGATTTTGGAAGAGAGGGGTGGTCGAAAAAAGAATGGCTGTTAGATATACAAGTATTAAATACACTGTTTTGTTACAAATTTGTTATATCAGACACATTCGATGTACCAAAACCCAACATACACTACGTCCATCACAATGAGGTGTGTGAATCTGACGTCATCATCTTGTGAAATGGTGAGTTACTGTTCTTTATGCAGATAGTCGAATGTATTTACATTTTCTCTTAAATAGTTAAAGACCTGAATAAACAGCATATTTACTGTTAGAATATTCTTTTTCTCCTGGTTCTTTTTTCCGGCTATCCCACCATGGACTATCGTGTATTCATACTGCATATATAACCTGAAGCCCACTACATTAGCATACGATTGCACTGTCATCAAAAATACAAATAGATACAATGCTTTCGGTGTGAAGAGAAATGTAGACAAAAGCGTTTATAATTCAGCAACGAATCTTTTTCAGTACGGGGTCTTTACGCATGAGAACGAACTTTACCAGATCCAGCCTTCAGGCGATGGAATATATTCTCCGTATGAAATCACTCGCCTTGACGTGAGACACCGACGATTTATCGACGCTAATGGTGATGCTGAGGCAGGTAAGTACGCATATAAATATTATCTCGTTTGTCACACTCTACGTATCAGCCCTTAGATCAATATAAATATAAATTTTATTTATTTTACAACAATTGCGAAACAAGTTATATCAACTTATACTAATCACTAGCCCTTAGATACTATTATGACTTAGGATACCTTAACGTTGATGAGGAACATTCGAACTACCATCTGTTCCTATATGGCTTTCACTTATTGAGGAAATGTTTAGATAACCAAATGGTCCTACAAATTACATATATGGATTAGTAACTATCAGGACTAGTGTGTGACCCTACATAACACAGATGAGTTGAATAGTTATCAGGGCTACCCTGTGACAACCATGATGAACAGTCATCAATATTACCGTGTGTCCCTACAAAACACAATCATGATGAACAGTCATCAATATTACCGTGTGTCCCTACAAAACACAATCAATATGAACAGTCATCAATATTACCGTGTGTCCCTACAAAACACAATCATGATGAACGGTAATCAATATTACCGTGTGTCCCTACAAAACACAATTATGATGAACGGTCATCAATATTACCGTGTGTCCCTACAAAACACAATCATGATGAACGGTCATCAATATTACTGTGTGTCCCTACAAAACACAATAATGATGAACAGTCATCAACATTACCGTGTGTCCCTACAAAACACGATCATGATGAAAGTCATCAATATTACCGTGTGTCCCTACATAACACATACATGAATGTCATCAATACTATCATGTGTCCCTACATAACACAGATATAAATGCCATCAACACTATCATGTGTCCCTACATAACACAGATATGAATGCCATCAACACTATCATGTGTCCCTACATTACACAGATATAAATGCCATCAACACTATCATGTGTCCCTACATAACACAGATATAAATGCCATCAACACTATCATGTGTCCCTACATAACACAGATATAAATGCCATCAACACTATCATGTGTCCCTACATAACACAGATATAAATGCCATCAACACTATCTTGTGTCCCTACATAACACAGATATAAATGCCATCAACACCATCTTGTGTCCCTACATAACACAGATATAAATGTCATCAACACTATCATGTGTCCCTACATAACACAGATATAAATGCCATCAACACTATCATGTGTCCCAACATTACACAGATATAAATGCCATCAACACTATCATGTGTCCCTACATAACACAGATATAAATGTCATCAACACTATCACGTGTCCCTACATAACACAGATATAAATGCCATCAACACTATCATGTGTCCCTACATAACACAGATATAAATGTCATCAACACTATCTTGTGTCCCTAACACAGATATAAATAACACAGATATAAATGCCATCAACACCATCATGTTTCCCTACATAACACAGATATAAATGCCATCAACACCATCATGTGTCCCTACATAACACAAATATAAATGCCATCAACACCATCATGTGTCCCTACATAACACAGATATAGATGTCATCAACACTATCACGTGTCCCTACATAACACAGATATAAATGCCATCAACACTATCATGTGTCCCTACATAACACAGATATAAATGTCATCAACACTATCACGTGTCCCTACATAACACAGATATAAATGTCATCAACACTATCACGTGTCCCTACATAACACAGATATGAATGCCATCAACACTATCATGTGTCCCTACATAACACAGATATAATTCCATCAACACTATCATGTGTACCTACATAACACAGATATAAATGCCATCAACACCATCATGTGTCCCTACATAACACAGATATAAATGCCATCAACACCAATCATGTGTAACACCCTACATAACACAGATATAACACAGATGCCATCAACACCATCATCATCAACACCATCATGTGTCCCTACATAACACAGATATAGATGTCATCAACACTATCATGTGTCCCTACATAACACAGATATAGATGTCATCAACACTATCATGTGTCCCTACATAACACAGATATAGATGTCATCAACACCATCATGTGTCCCTACATAACACAGATATAAATGCCATCAACACTATCACGTGTCCCTACATAACACAGATATAGATGTCATCAACACTATCATGTGTCCCAACATTACACAGATATAAATGCCATCAACACTATCATGTGTCCCTACATAACACAGATATAAATGTCATCAACACTATCACGTGTCCCTACATAGCACAGATATTGATGTCATCAACACTATCATGTGTCCCTACATAACACAGATATGATCATGTTTGTTAGATTGCTATGAGTTTATGATACGTGTTATGATGTGTTTGTGATAACAAGGGTGTTTTATTGATCTTGTAGTAACTAAAAACATAATCCAAACTAGTGAAAGATTTCAAAAGTTTGGAAGGAGGCAAATTAATAATTCGAGAAAGAAGAGAGCGGTAGACACGACTTACGTAGCGGAGATGGTTCTGTGGATTGATTTATCGGTCTGGCAGAGGTAAGAGCTTTACGTTCGGATAACCTTTTATAGAAGTCGATCTTTATCAATCAGCTCTATCAAGCTAGCAGATAAAGCACACTGAATGCAAACAATAAAGATTTAGTGTCACTGCTAATTCTTGCTGACGTTAATGGCTAAACCACGTTTGAATGCTAAAAAATCTTGCTAACGTTTAATTACTAAAATGACTTGTTACCCGTCCCTGGTAGACTTATTAAAGAGTTGTAATCATTCACTGCAAGATTTAACACACAAAACTATTTCTTTTTGTAGGATTTTAGATGTTGCGGGATCAGAAAGCCAAGCCGACCTTGATGCAGAGACTTATGCAATAGCACTCATGAACGACGTAAGGATAAACTAGAAATCCGATATTGAACACCTAAATTAGAAATCAATTCATATTTCCTTATCTTTTGGTTTGCCAGAAGATTTATTCATTATGTTATGCATGTAACCAACCTCTAACCGTAAAACATAGATGTATTAGGATTCATGTTATCAACCTCTTACCGTGAAACATAGGTGTATTAGCATTCATGTTATCAAACTCTTACTGTGAAACATAGATGTATTAGCATTCATGTTATCAACCTCTTACTGTGAAACATAGATGTATTAGCATTCATGTAACCAACCTCTTACTGTGAAACATAGATGTATTAGGATTCATGTAACCAACCTCTTACCGTGAAACATAAGTGTATTTTTATTCATGTTAAGAATTTTTTTTTTAAATGCGCAGTGTGCTATTGATGTATGACTTAACAAAACGAGTGCTACTTAATCAGAAATTGTGATTGTATTGATAACTTTTTCTTGACTTTAGGCTGACAGTCGAATCCGAAACATAGACGTACAATATAAAGAAAATGGTGCCCCGGTTTCTTTTGACTGTAGCTTAATGTTGGTTCATCTGCAGATATGCAAGGTAAGAATATGTGAATTACGTTTACCATACATTCGCATTGTCTTATGAAATCCTTCATGTTTTGAATTTTTCTACCATAACTTCATTGTATGCTGAACCTTAACTATGGTAAACCACACGTATATATCAAGCAACGTGTGGAGTAAGTGTGTTGTATTTATATATATAAAGTAAAGTTTACAGTAAGTGTGGTGTACTTATATATATATATAAAGTAACGTGTGGAGTAAGTGTGCTGTACTTATATAAAAAGGAACGTGTGTAGTAAGTGTGATGTACTTATATATATATATATAAAGTAACGTGTGGAGTAAGTGTGCTGTACTTATATAAAAAGGAACGTGTGTAGTAAGTGTGCTGTACTTATATAAAAAGGAACGTGTGTAGTAAGTGTGATGTACTTATATATATATAAAGTAACGTGTGGAGTAAGTGTGCTGTACTTACATAAAAAGGAACGTGTGTAGTAAGTGTGCTGTACTTATATAAAAAGGAACGTGTGTAGTAAGTGTGATGTACTTATATATATATAAAGTAACGTATGGAGTATGTGTGAGGTACTTATATATAAAGTAACGTGTGGACTAAGCGTTATATACTTATATATAAAGTAACGTGTGGAGTAAGTGTTCTATATCTATATATAAAGTAACGTGTTGGGTAAGTGTGCTGTATCTATATATAAAGTAACGTGTGGAGTACGTGTTCTATACTTATATATAAAGTAACGTGTGGAGTGAGTGTGCTGTATTTATATATAAAGTAACGTGTGGAGTAAGTGTTCTATACTTATATATGCTGTAGTGTGCTGTATCTATATATAAAGTAACGTGTTTTGTAAGTGTGCTGTATCTATATATAAAGTAACGTGTGGAGTAAGTGTTCTATACTTATATATAAAGTAACGTGTTGGGTAAGTGTGCTGTATCTATATATAACGTAACGTGTTGGGTAAGTGTGCTGTATCTATATATAAAGTAACGTGTTTTGTAAGTGTGCTGTATATATATATAAAGTAACGTGTAGAGTAAGTGTGCGGTATTTACATATAAAGTAAGGTGTTTAGTAAGTGTGTTGTACTTATATATATAACGTAACGTGTTTTGTAAGTGTGCTGTATTATATATAAAGTAAGTGTGCGTGTTTTGTAAGTGTGCTGTATCTATATATAAAGTAACGTGTTTTGTAAGTGTGTTGTATCTATATATCAAGTAACGTGTGGAGTAAGTGTGCTGTATTTATATATAAAGTAACGTGTGGAGTAAGTGTTCTATACTTATATATAAAGTAACGTGTTGGGTAAGTGTGCTGTATCTATATATAAAGTAACGTGTTTTGTAAGTGTGCTGTATCTATATATCAAGTAACGTGTGGAGTAAGTGTGCTGTATCTATATATAAAGTAACGTGTTTTGTAAGTGTGCTGTATCTATATATCAAGTAACGTGTTGGGTAAGTGTGCTGTATCTATATATAAAGTAACGTGTTTTGTAAGTGTGCTGTATATATATATAAAGTAACGTGTAGAGTAAGTGTGCGGTATTTACATATAAAGTAAGGTGTTTAGTAAGTGTGTTGTACTTATATATATAACGTAACGTGTTAGGTAAGTGTGCTGTATCTATATATAAAGTAACGTGTTTTGTAAGTGTGCTGTATCTATATATAAAGTAACGTGTAGAGTAAGTGTGCGGTATTTACATATAAAATAAGGTGTTTCGTAAGTGTGTTGTACTTATATATATAACGTAACGTGTTGGGTAAGTGTGCTGTACTTATATATAAAATAAAGTGTGGAGTAAGTGTGGTGTATTTACATATAAAACAAGTGTTGTAGAAATATGTCATTTTTACATATTGAGCAACGCGTTTTGTAAATGTGTTGTGTTTATATATAAAGCAACATGTTGTGTAAGTGTATTGTGTTTATATATAAAGCAACATGTTTTGTATGTGTGTTGTTTTTATATGTAAAGTAACATGTTGTGTAAATGTGTAGTTAATCTATATATTGATATGTTACATACATTAGTATAATGCTCTATTGTCATATGGTTACGTATTGTATTGTTTAAATGTGATTACGTTGTCATTTCATGTGAGCTCATTTAAAGCAAATCTAACAAGCTTACTTTACTAGAAAAACAGTTATGTTATTACAGGTTCCTATGTCAAAATAATAATGACAAAATCATGTTATTACAGGTGCCAAGGTCAAAATGCTTTTTTTTATAAAGCCATTTTCAGTTTTGCCGTAACTCGTTTTTCTCATTATAATATCGTAAATATATTCTGACTTGTGCCCTTCCTTAAAATGCTCCAACTGGCGCAGTCACTAAAACGGGCTTCGACTGACACCGTAATTAAAACGGCCTCCAACTGGCGACCTTACTTCAACGACTACATTGGTGCCGTCACTTCAACTTGCTACAACTGAAACCGATATCTAAAACACCTCAAACTGGCGCCGTCACTGAAACGGCCTCCAAATGGCTCAGTCACTTAAACCTGCTCCAACCTGCACCGTCACTTAGACGGCTCAAAATGGCGCAGTCACTTAAACGCGCACTTCATCTTGACCGTCACTTAAACGGCTTCCAAATGGCGCCGTCATTTAAATGGCTTCCAAATCGCGCCGTCATTTAAATGGGCTAAAACTGGCACCGTCTCTTAAAAGCGCACTCCAACTTGTGCCGTCTCCTAAACGGGCTCAAACTAGCGACGTCGCTTAAATGTGCTCCAACTTACGTCCTTACTTAAACGCGCACTCCAACTGGCACTGTGACTTCAACGGCTTTCAAATTTCGCCGTTACATAAACGCTTTCCAACTTGCGCCGTCTCCTAAACAGGCTAAAACTGGCGACGTCGCTTAAATGCTCTCCAACTTATTTCCTCACTTAAACGCTCTACAACTAGCACCGTCACCTAAATTGACTCCAAATGATATCGTTACATTTACGCGTTTCAACTGGCGCCTTAACTTAAACGCTCTCCAACTGGCATTGTCATTACAACACGCTGCAATTGGCACCATATCTTATTAAACGCTATCCAACTTGCCCCATCACTTAAACGGGTTCCAGCTAGCATTGAAACGCACACTCGAATTGTCACCGTCACATAAAGGCGCGCCAAGTGTCAACGTCACTTAGATGTGCTCCAACTTGCACCCTCACTTAAAAGCGCTCCCACTTGCGCCGTCACATACACGAGCTCTAACATGTGCTGTCACTTCAACGCGCTGCAATTGACAGCGTCAATTAAATGCGCTCCAGTTGGCACCGTCACTTAAAAACGCTTCATTTGGCGCCGTCACTTAAACGCGCCTCAACTGGCACCGTCACTTAAAAACGCTTCAACTGGCACCGTCACTTTTACGTGTTTCACTATGTAAATTCATACTTAAAAATGGATGAATTCATTTGATAATAACTATCTATAGCAATGTTGTGTTTATATATAAAGGATCAGGCCTCATGTCAATGGTCCGAAGGATCCGTTTCCAATGGTGTGATTCAGGCGTCTACAACTTACATGCAAACAATAGCAAGTACCGCCTTTACATTAGAAACTACCGAGCAACTAACCTATGATTTCATGAACTTTTTAACGGCGTAAGTATATGTTTTAATCATACATGCATGCACGCACGCTCACACACACGCAAACACACACACACACACACACACACACACACACACACACACTCTCACACACACGCACACACACCAACACACACGCATGCACGCACGCACGCACACACACACACATACATACATACATACATACATACATACATACATACATACATACATACATGTGCTCTTTCTTTGATCATAAACTCATGTTATATCTTCATTGCGCTGTATTCTTACTGTATTTTTATCGCCCATTTGTATGCTTCAAATTCATGTATCTTTTGTACGCGGTACACTTACCTTCACTGATCATTGCAAACAACAAAAAAACATTTTATCCATATATTTATCTTTTTTATATTATATAAATATTTTTTAAATTCCGCTTATTGCATGTAAATGCAACCAGTTCTGTGTGTAACAACGGCTTTTTTTTTTTAAACATTGTCGTAATTATCATAAAGATGTGTATACATACAGAACAGTTGTACATTTGTCACCAAGCAACGTTCTAATATTCCTAAACACGCTTTAACGCTTTGACTACAACAATGTCTGTATGATTTTATTTTCATTAACAATAGGTAAGATATGTATTAATCAGAAATAACTGATCGCTATCACGTGTTGTGTCGTGCAAACAGAAACCGCGTAACGCGTTTGTAATTTAACTATGCAACAAGCAAGTCACATCAAGTTTTTGGAAGTCCTGATTTGGAATGAGTTTTGCCACTGTTGACGAAAGACCTACTGCTTTAAAAGCGCATATATCTATGCATTTCTTACTGGGTAACTTCTACTTTCTGGGGCCACTTAATCTTTTCACCGGAAATAGATTTCATGGGATACAGAAGTCATTGTCTCTTTATTAACTAACGAACCATATATATGAAGATGGCCTTATCAATTACTTTTTCTCTTAGTTACGAAGTCGTGGATGCATCTGGACGTTCGGGATGCGGTAAGTTTAACTTTTATCAAAGATATTTTCCCATTGGCATTTTATTGCAATGATTCAAAGATAGAAAATACATTAGAAACTGTCGAAAAAGGTATATAATCAGTGAACGTTAAGTTTTTTTTTATTTTCTTCAGGTCAGAAAGTTCGGAATAAGTATATCATCAGTGAACGTTAAGTTTTTTTTTATTTTCTTCGTGTCAGGGAGTTCGGAAAAAGTGTATAATCAGTGAACGTTAAGTTGTTTTGTTTTTATTTTCTTCGGGTCAGAGAGTTCGGAAAAAGTATATAATCAGTGAACGTTAAGTTTTTTTTTTTATTTTCTTCGGGTCAGAGAGTTCGGAAAAAGTATATAATCAGTGAACGTTAAGATGTTTTTTTTTTTATTTTCTTCGGGTCAGAGAGTTCGGAAAAAGTATATTATCAGTAAACGTAAAGTTGTTTTTTTTTTATTTTCGTCGTGTCTGAGAGTTCGGAAAAAGTATATAATCAGTGAATGTTAAGTTGTTTTTTATTTTCTTCGGGTCAGAGAGTTCGGAAAAAGTATATAATCAGTAAACGTTCAGTTGTTTTGTTTTTAATTTTTTTTTTTGGGTCAGACAGTTCGGAAAAAGTATATAATCAGTGTAGGTGAATTTGGTTTTTTTATTTTCTTCGGGTCAGAGAGTTTGGAAAAAGTATATAATTAGTGAATGTTAAGTTGTCTTTTTAATTTTTTTTTGAGGTCAGAGAGTTCGGAGAAAGTATATAATCAGTGAACGTTAAGTTGGTTTTTTTATTTTCTTCGAGTCAGAGATTTCGGAAAAATTATATAATTAGTGAACGTTAAGTTGTTTTTTTTTTATTTTCTTCTGGTCAGAGAGTTCGGAAAAAGTATATAAACAGTGAACGTTCAGTTGGTTTTTTTTATTTTCTTCGGGTCAGAGAGTTCGGAAAAATTATATAATGAGTGAACATTAAGCTGTTTCTTTATTTTCTTCGGGTCAGAGAGTTCGGAAAAAGTATATAAACAGTGAACGTTCAGTTGGTTTTTTTTATTTTCTTCGGGTCAGAGAGTTCGGAAAAAGTATATAATTAGTGAACGTTAAATTGTTTTTTTTTTTTATTTTCTTCGGGTCAGAGAGTTCGGAAAAAGTATATAAACAGTGAACGTTCAGTTGGTTTTTTTATTTTCTTCGGGTCAGAGAGTTCGGAAAAAGAATATAATCAGTGAACGTTCAGTTGTTTTATTTTTTTATTTTCTTCGGGTCAGAGAGTTCGGAAAAAGTATATAATCAGTGAATGTTAAGTTGGTTTTTTTTTTTTTTAAATTTGGGTCAGAGAGTTCGGAAAAAGTATATAATCAGTGAACGTTAAGTTGTTTTTTTTATTTTCTTCGGGTCAGAGAGTTCGGAAAAAGTATATAATGAGTGAATATTAAACTGTTTCTTTATTTTCTTCGGGTCAGAGAGTTCGGAAAAAGTATATAAACGGTGAACGTTCAGTTGTTTTTTATTTTCTTCAGGTCAGAGAGTTCGGAAAAGTATATAATCAGTGAACGTTAAGTTGGTTTGTTATTTTCTTCGGGTCAGTGAGTTCGGAAAAAGTATATAATTAGTGAATGTTAAGTTGTCTTTTTAATTTTTTTTTTGAGGTCAGAGAGTTCGGAGAAAGTATATAATTAGTGAACCTTCAGTTGTTTTATTTTTTTATTTTCTTCGGGTCAGAGAGTTCGGAAAAAATAGATAATCATTGAACGTTCAGTTGTTTTTTATTTTCTTCGGGTCAGAGAGTTCGGAAAAAGTATATTATCAGAGAATGTTAAGTTGTTTCTTATTTTCTTCGGGTCAGAGAGTTCGGAAAAAGTATATTATTAGTGAAGTTAAGTTGTTTTTTTTTTTTTTTTTTGAGGTCAGAGAGTTCGGAAAAAGTATATAATCAGTGAATGTTAAGTTGGTTTGATTTTCTTCGGGTCAGAGAGTTCGGAAAAAATAGATAATCATTGAACGTTCAGTTGTTTTTTATTTTCTTCGGGTCAGAGAGTTCGGAAAAAGTATATTATCAGAGAATGTTAAGTTGTTTCTTATTTTCTTCGGGTCAGAGAGTTCGGAAAAGTATATAAGCAGTGAACGTTAAGTCTTTTTTTTTATTTTCTTTGGGTCAGAGAGTTCGGAAAAAGTATATAATCAGTGAACGTTCAGTTGTTTTATTTTTTAATTTTTTTGATGTCAGAGAGTTCGGAAAAAGTATATAATCAGTGAACGTTCAGTTGTTTTTTATTTTCTTCGGGTCAGAGAGTTCGGAAAAAATAGATAATCATTGAACGTTCAGTTGTTTTTTATTTTCTTCGGGTCAGAGAGTTCGGAAAAAGTATATAATTAGTGAATGTTAAGTTGTTTTTTTTTTTTAATTTTTTTGAGGTCAGAGAGTTCGGAAAAAGTATATAATCAGTGAACGTTCAGTTGTTTTTTATTTTTTATTTTCTTCGGGTCAGAGAGTTCGGAAAAAGTATATAAATAGTGATGGTTAAGTTGTTTTTTTAATTTTTTTTGAGGTCAGAGAGTTCGGAGAAAGTATATAATTAGTGAACGTTCAGTTGTTTTATTTTTTTATTTTCTTCGGGTCAGAGAGTTCGGAAAAATTATATAATAAGTGAACATTAAGCTGTTTCTTTATTTTCTTCGGGTCAGAGAGTTCGGAAAAAAGTATATAATCAGTGAAAGTTAAGTTGTTGTTGTTTTTTTTTTATTTTCGTCGGGTCAGAGAGTTCGGAAAAAGAATATAATCAGTGAACGTTCAGTTGTTTTTGTTTTTAAATTTTTTTTTGAGGTCAGAGAGTTCGGAGAAAGTATATAATTAGTGAACGTTCAGTTGTTTTATTTTTTTATTTTCTTCGGGTCAGAGAGTTCGGAAAAAGTATATAATCAGTGAATGTTCAGTTGTTTTTTATTTTCTTCGGGTCAGAGAGTTCGGAAAAAATAGATAATCATTGAACGTTCAGTTGTTTTTTATTTTCTTCGGGTCAGAGAGTTCGGAAAAGTATATAAGCAGTGAACGTTAAGTCTTTTTTTATTTTCTTTGGGTCTGAGAGTTCGAGAAAAGTATATAATCAGTGAACGTTCAGTTGGTTTTTTTCATTTTCTGCGGATCAGACAGTTCGGAAAAAGTATATAATCAGTGAACGTTAAGTTGTTTTTTTTTTTTATTTTCTTCGGGTCAGAGAGTTCGGAAAAAGTATATAATCAGTGAACGTTAAGTTGGTTTGTTATTTTCTTCGGGTCAGTGAGTTCGGAAAAAGTATATAATTAGTGAATGTTAAGTTGTTTTTTTTTTTAATTTTTTTGAGGTCAGAGAGTTCGGAAAAAGTATATAATCAGTGAACGTTCAGTTGTTTTTTTTTTTTATTTTCTTCGGGTCAGAGAGTTCGGAAAAAGTATATAAATAGTGATGGTTCAGTTGTTTTTTTAATTTTTTTTTTTTCAGGTCAGAGAGTTCGGAGAAAGTATATAATTAGTGCACGTTAATTTTTTTTTTATTATTTTCTTCGGGTCAGAGAGTTCGGAAAAAGTATATAATCAGTGAACGTTAAGTTGTTTTTTTTTATTTTCTTCGGGTCAGAGAGTTCGGAAAAATGATATAATAAGTGAACATTAAGTTTGTTCAGAGAGTTCGGAAAAAGTATATTTAGTTTATTTTTTTTATTTTTTTTTTTCGGGTCAGAGAGTTCGGAAAAAGTATGTAATTAGTGAACGTTAAGTTGTTTTTTTTTTAAATTATTTTGGGTAATATAGTTCGGAAAAAGTATATAATCAGTGAACGTTAAGTTGTTTTTTATTTTCTTCGGGTCAGAGAGTTCGAACAAAGTATATACTTAGGGAACGTTATGTTGTCTTTTTTTAAATTTTTTTTTTGTTTGGGTGAAAGAGTTCGGAAAAAGTATATAAACAGTGAACGTTCAGTTGGTTTTTTTTATTTTCTTCGGGTCAGAGAGTTCGGAAAAAGAATATAATCAGTGAACGTTAAGTTGTTTTATTTTTTTATTTTCTTCGGGTCAGAGAGTTCGGAAAAAGTATATAATCAGTGAACGTTAAGTTGTTTTTTTTTTTATTTTCTTCTGGTCAGAGAGTTCGGAAAAAGTATATAATCAGTGAACGTTAAGTTGTTTTTTTTTATTTTCTTCGGGTCAGAGAGTTCGGAAAAAGTATGTAATTAGTGAACGTTAAGTTGTTTTTTTTTATTTTCTTCTGGTCAGAGAGTTCGGAAAAAGTATATAATCAGTGAACGTTAAGTTGTTTTTTTTTTTATTTTCTTCTGGTCAGAGAGTTCGGAAAAAGTGTATAATCAGTGAACGTTCAGTTGGTTTTTTTTTTTTTCTTTGGGTCAGAGAGTTCGAAAAAAAAGTATATAATCAGTGAACGTTAAGTATATTCAGTTTTTTTTTTTTATTTTCTTCGGGTCAGAGAGTGGAAAAAGTATATAATCAGTGAACGTTAAGTTGTTTTTTTTTTTATTTTTTTTTTTCAGTGAACGAGTTTTTTTTAGTTGAAAAAAGTATATAATCAGTGAACGTTAAGTTGGTTTTTTCATTTCCTGCGGATCAGACAGTTCGGAAAAAGTATATAATCAGTGAACGTTAAGTTGTTTTTTTTTATTTTCTTTGGGTCAGAGAGTTCGGAAAAAGTATATAAACAGTGAACGTTCAGTTGTTTTTTTTTTATTTTCTTCGGGTCAGAGAGTTCGGAAAAAGAATATAATCAGTGAACGTTCAGTTGTTTTTGTTTTTAAATTTTTTTTTGAGGTCAGAGAGTTCGGAGAAAGTATATAATCAGTATATAGTTGTTTTTTTTTTTTATCAGAGAGTGAAAGTATATAATTAGTGAACGTTAAGTTGTTTTTTTTTTTTATTTTCTTCGGGTCAGAGAGTTCGGAAAAAGAATATAATCAGTGAACGTTAAGTTGTTTTATTTTTTTATTTTCTTCGGGTCACAGAGTTCGGAAAAAGTATATAATCAGTGAACGTTAAGTTGGTTTGTTATTTTCTTCGGGTCAGAGAGTTCGGAAAAAGTATATAATCAGTGAACGTTAAGTTGGTTTGTTATTTTCTTCGGGTCAGTGAGTTCGGAAAAAGTATATAATTAGTGAATGTTAAGTTGTTTTTTTTTTTTAATTTTTTTGAGGTCAGAGAGTTCGGAAAAAGTATATAATCAGTGAACGTTCAGTTGTTTTTTATTTTTTATTTTCTTCGGGTCAGAGAGTTCGGAAAAAGTATATAAATAGTGATGGTTAAGTTGTTTTTTTAATTTTTTTTGAGGTCAGAGAGTTCGGAGAAAGTATATAATTAGTGAACCTTCAGTTGTTTTATTTTTTTATTTTCTTCGGGTCAGAGAGTTCGGAAAAAGTATATAATCAGTGAATGTTCAGTTGTTTTTTATTTTCTTCGGGTCAGAGAGTTCGGAAAAAATAGATAATCATTGAACGTTCAGTTGTTTTTTTATTTTCTTCGGGTCAGAGAGTTCGGAAAAGTATATAAGCAGTGAACGTTAAGTCTTTTTTTATTTTCTTTGGGTCTGAGAGTTCGAGAAAAGTATATAATCAGTGAACGTTCAGTTGGTTTTTTCATTTTCTGCGGATCAGACAGTTCGGAAAAAGTATATAATCAGTGAACGTTAAGTTGTTTTTTTATTTTCTTTGGGTCAGAGAGGTCGGAAAAAGTATAAAATCTGTGAACATTAAGCTGTTTCTTTATTTTCTTCGGGTCAGAGAGTTCGGAAAAAGTATATAATTAGTGAATGTTAAGTTGTTTTTTTTTTTTTTTAATTTTTTTGAGGTCAGAGAGTTCGGAAAAAGTATATAATCAGTGAACGTTCAGTTGTTTTTTATTTTTTATTTTCTTCGGGTCAGAGAGTTCGGAAAAAGTATATAAATAGTGATGGTTAAGTTGTTTTTTTAATTTTTTTTGAGGTCAGAGAGTTCGGAGAAAGTATATAATTAGTGAACGTTCAGTTGTTTTATTTTTTTATTTTCTTCGGGTCAGAGAGTTCGGAAAATGTATATAATCAGTGAACATTAATTTGTTTTTTTTTATTTTCTTCGGGTCAGAGAGTTCGGAAAAAGAATATAATCAGTGAACGTTAAGTTGTTTTATTTTTTTATTTTCTTCGGGTCAGAGAGTTCGGAAAAAGTATATAATCAGTGAACGTTAAGTTGGTTTTTTAATTTTCTGCGGATCAGACAGTTCGGAAAAGGTATATAATCAGTGAACGTTAAGTTGTTTTTTTTTTTTATTTTCTTTGGGTCAGAGAGTTCGGAAAAAGTATATAATCAGTGAACGTTAAGTTGTTTTTTTTTTTATTTTCTTCGGGTCAGAGAGTTCGGAAAAAGTATATAATCAGTGAACGTTAAGTTGTTTTTTTTTTTATTTTTTTGGGTCAGAGAGTTCGGAGAAAGTATATAATTAGTGAACCTTAAGTTGTTTTATTTTTTTATTTTCTTCGGGTCAGAGAGTTCGGAAAAAGTATATTATCAGAGAATGTTAAGTTGTTTCTTATTTTCTTCGGGTCAGAGAGTTCGGAAAAAGTATATTATTAGTGCACGTTAAGTTTTTTTTTTTAATTTTCTTCTGGTCAGGGAGTTCTGAAAAAGTAAGTAAACAGTGAACGTTCAGTTGGGTTTTTTTATTTTCTGCGGGTCAGAGAGTTCGGAAAAAGTATATTATCAGAGAATGTTAAGTTGTTTTTTATTTTCTTCGGGTCAGAGAGTTCGGAAAAAGTATATAAACAGTGAACGTTTACTTGGTTTTTTTTATTTTCTTCGGGTCAGAGAGTTCGGAGAAAGTATATAATTAGTGAACCTTCAGTTGTTTTATTTTTTTATTTTCTTCGGGTCAGAGAGTTCGGAAAAAGAATATAATCAGTGAACGTTCAGTTGTTTTTGTTTTTAATTTTTTTTTTTTTGAGGTCAGAGAGTTCGGAAAAAGTATATAATCAGTGAACGTTAAGTTGGTTTTTTTTTAAATTATTTTGGGTAATATAGTTCGGAAAAAGTATATAATTAGTGAACGTTAAGTTGTTTTTTTTATTTTTTTCTTGTCAGAGAGTTCGGAAACAGTATATAAACAGTGAACGTTCAGTTGTTTTTTTTTTTATTTTCTTCGGGTCAGAGAGTTCGGAAAAAGAATATAATCAGTGAACGTTAAGTTGTTTTTTTTTTTTTATTTTTTTTTTTTTTTTTTTTTTTTAATTTTTTTTTTGTTTTTTTTTTTTTATTTTCTTTGAGGTCAGAGAGTTTGGAAAAAATATATAATCAGTGATGGTTAAATTGTCTTTTTATTTTCTTTGTGTCGGAGAGTTCGGAAAAAGTATATAATCAGTGATGGTTAAATTGTTTTTTTTTTCTTCGGGTCAGAGAGTTCGGAAAAAGTATATAATCAGTGAACGTTAAGTTGTTTTTTTTTAATTTTATGGGGATCAGACAGTTCGGAAAAGGTATATAATCAGTGAACGTTAAGTTGTTTTATTTTTTTATTTTCT